>NW_024715487.1:0-23264 GCF_018991925.1 Homarus americanus
TGCTGCTCGGTCAGAGAACAGTTTTGCAAGTCTCTCGGCTTCCTCGTCTGGGTTGGGATGAGTTGGTGGTGGTGGTGTTGCCTTCCCAGATGCCCTTCGGATCTGGGCCCACATCTTGCCAAGGGAGGTGTGCTCGTTCAGTTCGGAGCACCACTTGAGCCAGCTTACGTTTTTAATTTCTTCCTTCTCTTCCCTGGTATCCTTAACTATGACTTGCAGGAGATGTCTGTTTGTTTCCGTGGGATGTCTCCTGTAGTTTCTTCGGGCCATGTTCACTCTGTGGTTGAGTTCTTTCACCCTGGGACAGTAGTACCAGTAATCATTGTACTGTCTTGATGTGGGTTATGTTTTTGGGATAGCCTCTTCTGCCGCTAGGTGAAACGCCTCGACCAATTGGTGGTGGAGGGTTGTCTCATCCGCGGGTGCTGCGCCGGCCGGCTGTGATTTTTCGCGCCACTTAGCCAGGTGTTTCTTGAAGAGTCCCCAGTCTGCCTTTTGAGTGTTGTATCTCCATCTCGTGGGGGGTGGAGTGGGGAGTTTGTTCACCTTCAGCGTTGTTAGGGTGGCGAAGTGGTCACTGGTCAGCGTTGGGTGTATCTGCCAGGAGGCCGAAGGCTGTAGTGCACTGGAGACGAAGGTTAGATCTAGCCTTCCTCCCCTAGTGTGGGTGGGCTCTCCGGTGTTCAGGAGGCAGATCTCGGGTGTATCTTGAAAGGTGGTGTATAGGTGTAGGCCGTCTTCATTTGTGGGGCTTGCCGAGCTTAGGAAGGGATGATGTGCGTTGAAATCCTCTCCTATGAGTGTGGCGTGGTCAGCGGCTGAAGCAAATAATTGAGTAACCTCCAGTGAGCCCCTTGGGTTCTTGTAGATGTTGTGAACAGTTAATTCCCGTTCTTGGAGGGTTACTTTGACGGCCTGTGTCTCGATGTTTTCCCCACATGGAAATTGCTGCGTGACATCGGCGGAGGGTATGCTTGACTTGACCAAGATCATACATCCTCTTGTTGACGCCTGCGTGAAATGCCTCCTGTATGTCTTGTAACCGCTGAATTTGAAACAGTGGTGTTCTTGTAGAAGTGTTTCTTGTAGGAGTATGATGTCAAGCTTGTCCTTGGCTGCTGCTTCTTGTATGAGGTGTTTCTTGTTTTTGATGCCCTGAGCATTCCATGTTAGGATGTTCAGGGTGCTGACGTTTTCCACCACTGTTTCATCGGGGACTTCTGGTGGTCCTCGATGGAGATGTCCAAGTTCGATTCCAACTGGATCAGGTCCATGTCTTCGTGTTCTGTGGTTTTTGCCTTCTGGGCCGTGGTTCGGTTCAGGGGAGTTGAAACGTCCAGTTTCTTTCTGGGAGCTGTCGGTATCTTGGGTTCTCTGGTGGCCTTCTTCGGTGTAGAGTGTACCTCGGCTGTCACTCGTGTGAGGACCGGCGTGGCGTCCTCCACTGAGGTGGCTGGAGCTGTGGCGACTTGCCCGAGGACGCTCCCCATGAGTATTTGGAGCTGTGTGGGTTGGATCTTGTGGCCCAGTAGTCCGGCTAGGCCCTCCGCGAAGGTTGTCAGTACCTTGGCTAGGTCTGATACGTGTATCATTCCTTCTGGTGCCTTGATGTGTGCTTCTTTTGTCGTTTTCGTGGTTGTGGTTGTCTGCTGCTTGGGTGGCTGAGGTGTGGCCGTAGTGAGGCCAGGAAACTGGGCTGTACTCTGGGTGTTGACCGGCTGAGGAGGTTGGCTTTGTTGGTTTGGCCTTTAGGTTCCCTACACGAAGGTAATTGGTGGGGCTGGTGTGCAGGCGGTGTGGGCCGGTCTTGCTGCTGGTCGGTTTGCCTGGACCCTCTTTGTCCTCTCGGAGCATCCAGGGTTCCAGGTGTGGTGTTTGCCCCCGCAGTTGGCACACTTGGGGTCAATTTTTTCTCCATTTTTCAACTTGGTGAGGCAGGAGTGTGTGTCGTGCTTCTGCGCACAGACTGCGCAAATTTCCTTGTACGTGCACCTCGTCTGATGGTGCCCGTATTTCTGGCATCTGGAGCACCGCAGGGGCTCCGGGACGAAGGGCCTCACTTCGTAGATCCCCCAGGTTTTGAGGTCTATGGTGCTGAGGGGTGGACCGTAGTGCGTTATGAGCACTTGTTTTGTGGTGGCCGTCTTGTCGGACGGGGGAGAGCATCTCTCGGCTTTTAGGATCTTTGGGTGGTTCTCCAGGGGTTCGAGGGGTAGTTCCTTTGGGTACCGGAGGACTACCGACTTCATCAGTTTCTGGGCGGGGTCCAGCTTGGTTGATGCAATGGTGGTGGTGTTTTTCAGGTAAATGTCGAGGGTGGTAGCGGAGTCCTTTTCTTTGGGGTGAATAATCATCTCCCCCTTTAGGTTGGGCCGAACTGAGAACTTGGCCAGTGGATTTAGTTTTTCGATCTCTGTGATGGCTGCATATGTCGTTTTCGTGTCCGTTTTCGAGATCCGGAATTTTGGCAGTGTCGTTGGGGGTGAGCTGGTGGTGGTGATGGGTGCCTTGGGGGCTGCTTGACGGCAATCGTTTCCCGAAAAGGCACGTCGGCGTTTCTTATTTTCTACCTTCGTCCAGTTGTCCTCAGTAGCGGTAGCAGTGGTGGTGGTGGTGGAGGTGGTGGTGGTGGTGGAGTTGTTGGAGGTGGTGGCAGAGTTCCTACTTTTCAGGGCTTCGTTGAAGGCGCGTAACTGGTCTGCTTTCTCTGTGCGAAGCCTGTCGTGGTTCGGGTCGTCAGGTTGGCGGTTCAGGCGGGGGTCGCGGTTAGGAGGGCGTACGCGCTCCATAACCGGGTTTTTTTTTTTTTTAAGGTCCTACCTATTCCGGTTGAGTAAGTAGCAGAGGAATTACAGCACTCTCCACTGGCTGGTGGTCGTAGAGTGGTTCCTGAGCTTCTCTCCCGGAGCCCCGTTGGGGAAGCCTACTTCGTAGTGTATGTGACTGCTCACGTATAGACGTGAGCTAAGTGTGCCTATTTGGGAAGGATAAGGATTGCTACCCTCTTTCCAGGTGGATCCGCACGATCACGGTTTTCCTGGAAAGACTCGGCTGGGATGGGTTTTGCTCCAACCCCCTTTCGTGTTCACAATCTCCTGGGAGGGAGGTGAACAGTTACAGGGGGGACCGCAGGACGAATACACTTTTGAGGGTGCAGGTCCCTAGGCCAGAGCGAAAAAGGAAAAATAGTAGTAGAAGGAAAAGAGCTCAAACCACGCCGGGAATATCGCGCTATAACTGCTCTCCAGCTGGAGTGTGGGTCACTCACACCACCAGTGGGGAGGGCAAGCTAATGCTCGATAAACCGAGAACGCTCGTGAGTTGTTGTGGGCGATGACAGTCGTGGGTGGTCCGGTCCGGGAAGATGGCCAACAATGGTACAAGGGAGAGGGCGGTCTTCAGAGTTCCGGGTCCAGCAGGAGGTCTTGTTGAGAGGTCTTCTTCGTTCAGGAGCGATGTGATGAGTGTAAACTGGCCCGACTAACTTTTCCTTATATACCGAGCGGGCCGCTCAGGATCAGACTGGCTGCAGCTACGGCTCTCTTACATTGGTTGGGTCCGCGAGACGGCCACCTGGCCTGATCCTGAGCTTGGTATAAAAGACCAAGGTGGCGGGCGGAAATTTAACTCCTATCACGAAAAGCAGCAGCAGCAACATGTCAGGACGCGGCAAGGGAGGCAAGGTGAAGGGCAAGTCAAAGTCCCGTTCTAGCAGGGCCGGACTCCAGTTCCCCGTGGGTAGGATCCACCGTCTCTTGCGTAAAGGCAACTATGCTGAGCGTGTTGGGTAGGCACCTGTGTACCTGCAGGCCGTCATGGAAGCAACCTGGCAGCAGAAGTGCCTCGAGCTGGTACGGTAACGCCGCCCGCGACAACAAGAAGACCCGCATTATCCCGCGTCATCTTCAGCTTGCCATTCGCAATGACGAGGAGCTGAACAAGCTCCTATCTGGAGTCACCATTGCCCAAGGGGGTGTCCTTCCTAACATCCAAGCTGTGCTCCTCCCCAAGAAGACAGAGAAGAAATAAGAACCCAAGGTTCGTTCACACAAGACAACCTAACAAAACAGGCTCCTTTCGGAGCCACAGGATATCACTTAAAGAGAGAAATATACGACATCAACGTTTTGCAGGATAACACTCTGTGCAAATTGAGTGAAAATGTTTTTGAATGGTGTAGATGTGAAGGGGTACTGCGGGGGCCTGGGGTGGGGGACTTAAACGGGACTTAGAAGGGCGCAAGAAGCAGCTTTAGCAGCAGCAGCAAGGGAGGCGACCTTATTTTCAGTCTGGTTCATTGACAGTACACATTTACCAGCAGCATACATTGGAGTCATATTCTAACTGTTGACTAATCAGTGTGTGGGCTAGCAACTTTGGGATAAAGAGCAAGAATGTAATGTCCTCAATGAAGTAATGACATAGTTCAAGATACAATAAGTGAGGTGGCCTGAAGTCTTTGACAGTGTCCCATTCAATAATATAGTAGTGCTTTAAAGGTGTATCACCAAGTTTACATGCTGAGTGTTCCTTTATGGGTACAGCGTTACTAACTAGCCAGATGTGTCTGTATCCTAACCTAATTCTGGCCACGACTACATCACACAGGCAGGCAGGAGCAAGTTGTTTGGACACTCTTCCTAGCCCCCTTGGTCCCTGTTCCCCTACCTACTGTAGCAGTAAGTAGGTACCTGTTGTAAATCGAAAGGTTGCCAATTCGTATTCAGGGAAAGTTGTTGGAGCTTCTAAACTTGAACTGACACAATCCGAGGAGTGGTGACCCGAGGATCACAGACACTATCTCTCCCACTACAAATCCCTTCCTAACCTCCTGCTCCTTCCTAACCTCCTGCTCCTTCCTATGTCCTCCCAAAATTGAACCATGCTATCGCAAAGGTAATAATACAGGTAGAGACAACAACATATTTTCCTATTGTCTTATTATATATTAATAACAGAAACGCTGCCGCCATCCCGGAGGCTTTACATTGTCTCACTGTTCATTCCCTCCACAATTCTTCCTCTTACTTCTTCTTCTTCTTCTTCTTCTTCTTCTTCTTCTTCTTCTTCTTCTTCTTCTTCTTCTTCTTCTTCTTCTTCTTCTTCTTCTTCTTCTTCTTCTTCTTCTTCTTCTTCTTCTTCTTCTTCTTCTTCTTCTTCCATCAATACTTTATTAACGGTGTATGTAAGTTTCACCATGTTTTGCACTACAGCGGTAGAGCAAAGTATATTTTGTTAGCAATAAACCAAAAGCATATTTTATGGCCTAATCATCACTACATAGAACACCACCCATAAAGCATGATACTAGTAGACCACAAAAACTGCTATAAACCCCCAAAGCATATTTTATTGCCTAATCATCAATACATAGAACACCACTCATAAAGCATGATACTATTAGACCACAAACTGCTATAAACCCCAATAATATACTATACTAGTGACTCTAATTGTGTTACCCAATATTATACGAAATAATACTATAAAACATAATAATAAACACACTAATAGTGTATATTAGTTGAATGCACAATCTGATGAGAAGTCAAAAAAAAAAAAAACAACATAACAATAACCTAGAAAGAGTGTAGAGTATTTTTGTGCAAACTATTATACTAGTAGATGGTCTAAGATAACTGTATGTGAAGGAAAAGGTGTGCTCTCCACTCAAACTTTCTTTTTATGAAATCTCCTACTCCCCAGCTGAGCGGTACGCCCAATGGGAAACAAAACGTGGCACATAACCCGCCGCCCGCCAGCTCTGGCTCGGTGAATAGGAATCAGTAATCGGGCGGAGTATAAACAACACCGCCGCCAATGTGCTCCTCCCATCTCTGAGGAAATCTGGCGGGCAACTTAGTATTATATTAGTATGTAATAATAATAACAATAATAATAATAATAATAATAATAATAATAATAATAATAATAATAATAATAATATTAATAATAATATTATTAATAATAATAACATGCAATTACATTTTATAACACATACTAACAAAATAGTGCATAGCCTACTATACTTAACTATAATAGGTTAGGTTGCGTAGGAGGATCTAAAAAGTACAGTAGTATACACACACACACACACACACACACACACACACACACACACACATACATATAGACAACAAACTAAATTAGAAACCACACGTCAGTGAAGTTATCAAATCCTCCAGTTTCCGTCTCCACCTCCTACGCCGACTCAAGTCCCTCGGTGGTCCTGCACACGAGCTCCTCAGTGTTTACACAACATTCATACTTCCCAAGCTCACCTATGCCTCCTCCACCTGGTCTTCCTCCCTAAATGCCACACAACGTAAACACCTCGAAAAAGTGCAAAAGAGGCCATGCAAGATTATTCTCTACCCTTCCTACTCCACATATCAAGAAGCGCTCAACACACTGACCCTTTAGACTCTCACTGACCATCACCACGACCTCATCTGCAAATTTGGTAAGAAGCTTCTACACCATCCCCGACACCGGCTCCTACTACCACCTGAGATCCCTAGTCCGAGAATTGCTCTTCGACACCACAACCGCATCCATCCAGCCCAGCCCATACGTGCACGAACTGATCGCTATAAGAACAGCCCAGTCCCATCCATTGTAAAAATTATCGATAACTTGTAATAAATCAGTGTACTCACTCCCAGTAAACACTACTCCTTGCACTGTCACTATGTTGAAATGAACTGTAGTTTGAGCTTTTCCCCAGCTAGTTATTATATGTCTTATTTGTGTCACTCATGTTACTTGTATATTATTTGTAATTCGTAACCCATTCCCCAAATATGTAACTGTATATTTTCAGTCTTCTGGCTGCCAAGCTCTTTCAATAAACCGTTAATTATTATTATTATTATTATTATTTATATGTTGGCCCATACCAACTCACTCCCCTGAACCCTCCTCCCCAGCGGACTATCAACAAGTTCTTGCCATAAGGTACTATCTCATTTGGCCAAGGAATGGAACCAGTGATGAATAGTGGTGAACAGTGCTTAACTCAGTGAAAAACAACTCGGCAGTTGAGTCTTACCCAAGCTAGCTAACCACCTTCACACAGTGAGGTCCCAGGTACCCAGTTATACTTCCCCTGAGACTCCACGATAGAGAGGCCTGGGACCACACCTCACCCACTTGAATGAGTGAGTCATGTCGACCACGTGGTGTCCCCAAGATGCTACGACAACACGTAGTGAATGTTTTGCTACAGCATCATCATGTGAATTTCCTCATAACACCATCTGTGAGGTAACTGCTACATCATCAGGCCCCTCATAACGCCATCTGTGAGGGAGTTACTACACTACGTGTCTGGTGTTCAACATCTCACCTTACATGATCTACGCGTGCAAACATTAATCTGTATGTTCACTGTGTGCTCCTTCACCTTTCTCTAATGAGGGCTTTTTTTAAACCACCAATTTATGATGTACTAAGTCATTTGTGTCCAATGTATACTTTCGAAAAGCCCTTGTTTGGGGAAGGTAGGAGAGAGTAGTCGTCATTATTGTCCAAGCCACATTATTTATTTCTATATATAAGTAATGCAGGCTGGTTTTTAAATACCTCAATCCCCTAACGGTGCCGTTTGTATATTAAGAAATACCGAAGCCATACAGTACAACACCAGCGAATATGAAGTATCACTGTAACCGGCAACTGTTACTCACTCATACCTACATACATATAGAGAGTCTTTACAGAATGATAGCAGACACGAGGAAGACGAACAACAAGAGGAGAAGAGTTAGAAGAAAATCAACTTCAAGCTAAGAAGAAGAATACCAAGACATTTCCTCCAAACAAGAAAACAACACACACAATCAAGCCGACCAAACACTGAGAAACCATGGCGGAACCCAACATGCACCGGACGCTTGACCTGACTCTATCCTGCCGCATCCAGGCGAGTTGCTGCTTAAAGTCCCTCACGCAAGCGCTGTTTAGCCACTGCACCTATTCTATCCTCCTAAAATTCACTTCAATCCCCCCCTGCCACTAGCATGTTATGTATGTATGTATGTATGTATGTATGTATGTATGTATGTATGTATGTATGAATGAATGATAACTGCAACTTTGTGTATTAAAACTCATTACGCTTACCGAAGTAATATAGTGCGTGGTTATGTTATGTCATGTTAGGATAGATTATAAACTACATTGGGTTACATTTCGTGAGGTTCGGTGACGCTACAGGAAGTTAGGTGAGGTACCTGGAGGTTAGGTGAATGTTGACTGACTGACTGACTGACTGACTGACAATTATTAGGAAGTGGTTCCAACACGTTCACACACAACCTATACTCATACCACAAGTCCAGAATTAGAGAGGATCATGTTATTGGATATATTTTCAACGATTTACTCAGTGTCTAACCAACTCTTTAGCGATTTAAATGTGGACCTAAAATTAGGTCCGTATATTTGTTTGTCGTGGTGGTGGTGGTGGTGTGCGCCCGTCCATCAGGTTGATTAACCACCAAAACCATAAAGGGTGCGGCCCTGCCGTTTCAGGGCATACACCACATCCATGGCGGTGACGGTCTTCCTTTTTGCGTGCTCGGTGTAGGTGACGGCGTCACGGATGACGTTCTCCAGAAACACCTTGAGGACGCCGCGGGTCTCCTCGTAGATGAGGCCGGATATACGTTTAACACCTCCACGCCGAGCTAGACGACGAATGGCGGGCTTGGTGATACCCTGGATGTTGTCACGAAGCACCTTACGATGACGCTTGGCGCCACCCTTTCCAAGTCCCTTGCCTCCTTTGCCTCGTCCAGTCATGTTGTTGTGGTTGCTACTACAGGTGGTCCTGGTGTGGCTTCGCCCACGGTTTGGTGGGAGTAGGTGGCGTGCTGTGGACGCAGCGGTAGTATCGTTCATCCAAGGCCGTCCCTCCCTCTTGGAGGTGGGGCGTAGCTTGCGGATGACGCATGCGGCACTCGTGGCCAATGAGGTGGCCACTGAGGTGGAGAATGTCTGTATATAAGCCCGCCCGCCTGCCGGGCCGCCCGTATTGACTATTTCGTCGTCGAGATGGCCCGTACTAAACAGACTGCCCGCAAGTCCACTGGAGGCAAGGCTCCACGGAAGCAGCTTGCCACCAAGGCAGCTCGCAAGTCCGCCCCAGCCACCGGTGGTGTCAAGAAGCCCCATCGTTACAGGCCCGGAACCGTCGCCCTTCGTGAGATCCGTCGTTACCAGAAGAGCACAGAGCTACTCATCAGGAAGCTGCCCTTCCAGCGCCTGGTGCGTGAGATCGCCCAGGATTTCAAGACTGACCTGCGCTTCCAGTCGTCTGCCGTCATGGCTCTGCAGGAAGCCTCTGAGGCTTACCTGGTGGGTCTTTTCGAGGACACCAACCTGTGTGCCATTCACGCCAAGCGCGCTACCATCATGCCCAAGGACATCCAGCTGGCCCGGCGCATCCGCGGAGAGCGTGCTTAAGTCCTCTTCCTTGGGGAAAAAGAAAAAGCACAACAAAACCTACCAGACATCTAGAACTCGGCCCTTCTCAGGGCCAAAGAACTGTTCTGAAGATAATTTTCATGACAATCGAAATGGTTGGTGGTAGGAGAGCGTTAATTTCGGTTACCCAAATCGCCTAACGGTAAGTTGGTAACATTCGTGCAGGCACGAATGTATAGTAGGTCATCAATTCGGGAGGTGGGTGGGTGCAACAAACAAGAGCTAGTAACAAATAAATGTATAAAGAATAAGTAAGTAAATAAATAAATAAAATAAAAGAAAATACAATAAAATAAAAGAAAATACAATAAAATACAATAAAATAAAATAAATTGTTTACATGAATTAGGCGTGCTGCAAACATGAAATGAAGCCCAAACACACTCCATGTATGTCACTTTGCAGTGGGTGTAAAAGTACTCCACGCAGAATTTATTTATTTATTTATTATGTTTCGATTTAGTCCGGTTTCTACGCCAATAGAGAATGCAGATTATTATAATTTTTTTTTTTTTTATTTCCCTCTCAATATATCACTGTCGGTAACTGTCTCTTTAACATGTAACTGTGGCTCCGATGGAGCCGATTAAGTTGTAGTAGTGGGATGGCGTGTTTGTTGTGCACAAGTAACCTCTTACTTGGAAGAGGTGTACTTGGTGACAGCCTTGGTGCCCTCAGACACGGCATGCTTGGCCAGTTCACCGGGCAGCAAGAGTCGGACAGCTGTCTGGATTTCCCGACTTGTAATGGTGGAGCGTTTGTTGTAGTGCGCCAGGCGGGAAGCTTCGGCAGCGATGCGCTCGAAGATGTCGTTCACGAAAGAGTTCATGATGGACATAGCTTTGGAGGAGACTCCTGTGTCGGGGTGCACTTGCTTCAGTACCTTGTAGATGTAGATGCTGTAGCTTTCCTTCCTCCTGCGCTTCTTCTTCTTGTCACCCTTGGCAATGGCCTTCTGGGCCTTTCCAGCCTTCTTGGCAGCCTTTCCGGAAGTTTTGGGAGGCATGGCGGCACAGTTACTCGTGGCGCGGAGCGAGAGAATTGAAAACTGGCCCGACTAACTTTTCCTTATATACCGAGCGGGCCGCTCAGGATCAGACTGGCTGCAGCTACGGCTCTCTTACATTGGTTGGGTCCGCGAGACGGCCACCTGGCCTGATCCTGAGCTTGGTATAAAAGACCAAGGTGGCGGGCGGAAATTTAACTCCTATCACGAAAAGCAGCAGCAGCAACATGTCAGGACGCGGCAAGGGAGGCAAGGTGAAGGGCAAGTCAAAGTCCCGTTCTAGCAGGGCCGGACTCCAGTTCCCCGTGGGTAGGATCCACCGTCTCTTGCGTAAAGGCAACTATGCTGAGCGTGTTGGTGCAGGTGCACCTGTGTACCTTGCAGCCGTCATGGAGTACCTGGCAGCAGAAGTGCTCGAGCTGGCCGGTAACGCCGCCCGCGACAACAAGAAGACCCGCATTATCCCGCGTCATCTTCAGCTTGCCATTCGCAATGACGAGGAGCTGAACAAGCTCCTGTCTGGAGTCACCATTGCCCAAGGGGGTGTCCTTCCTAACATCCAAGCTGTGCTCCTCCCCAAGAAGACAGAGAAGAAATAAGAACCCAAGGTTCGTTCACACAAGACAACCTAACCAAACAGGCTCCTTTCGGAGCCACAGGATATCACTTAAAGAGAGAAATATACGACATCAACGTTTTGCAGGATAACACTCTGTGGAAATTGAGTGTAAATGTTTTTGAATGGTGTAGATGTGAAGGGGTACTGCGGGGGCCTGGGGTGGGGGACTTAAACGGGACTTAGAAGGGCGCAAGAAGCAGCAGCAGCAGCAGCAAGGGAGGCGACCTTATTTTCAGTCAGGTTCATACACAAAGAAATACATCAGATTCATTGACAGTACAGTACACATTTACCAGTGTGGGCTAGCCAATTTGGGATAAAGAGCAAGAATGTAATGTCCTCAATGAAGTAATGACATAGTTCAAGATACAATAAGTGAGGTGGCCTGAAGTCTTTGACAGTGTCCCATTCAATAATATAGTAGTGCTTTAAAGGTGTATCACCAAGTTTACATGCTGAGTGTTCCGGTATGGGTACAGCGTTACTAACTAGCCAGATGTGTCTGTATCCTAACCTAATTCTGGCCACGACTACATCACACAGGCAAGTTGTTTGGACACTCTTCCTAGCCCCCTTGGTCCCTGTTCACCTACCTACTGTAGCAGTAAGTAGGTACCTGTTGTAAATCGAAAGGTTGCCAATTCGTATTCAGGGAAAGTTGTTGGAGCTTCTAAACTTGAACTGACACAATCCGAGGAGTGGTGACCCGAGGATCACAGACACTATCTCTCCCACTACAAATCCCTTCCTAACCTCCTGCTCCTTCCTAACCTCCTGCTCCTTCCTATGTCCTCCCAAAATTGAACCATGCTATCGCAAAGGTAATAATACAGGTAGAGACAACAACATATTTTCCTATTGTCTTATTATATATTAATAACAGAAACGCTGCCGCCATCCCGGAGGCTTTACATTGTCTCACTGTTCATTCCCTCCACAATTCTTCCTCTTACTTCTTCTTCTTCTTCTTCTTCTTCTTCTTCTTCTTCTTCTTCTTCTTCTTCTTCTTCTTCTTCTTCTTCTTCTTCTTCTTCTTCTTCTTCTTCCATCAATACTTTATTAACGGTGTATGTAAGTTTCACCATGTTTTGCACTACAGCGGTAGAGCAAAGTATATTTTGTTAGCAATAAACCAAAAGCATATTTTATGGCCTAATCATCACTACATAGAACACCACCCATAAAGCATGATACTAGTAGACCACAAAAACTGCTATAAACCCCCAAAGCATATTTTATTGCCTAATCATCACTACATAGAACACCACTCATAAAGCATGATACTATTAGACCACAAACTGCTATAAACCCCAATAATATACTATACTAGTGACTCTAATTGTGTTACCCAATATTATACGAAATAATACTATAAAACATAATAATAAACACACTAATAGTGTATATTAGTTGAATGCACAATCTGATGAGAAGTCAAAAAAAAAAAAAAAAAAAATAGCAACAACCTAGAAAGAGTGTAGAGTATTTTTGTGCAAACTATTATACTAGTAGATGGTCTAAGATAACTGTATGTGAAGGAAAAGGTGTGCTCTCCACTCAAACTTTCTTTTTATGAAATCTCCTACTCCCCAGCTGAGCGGTACGCCCAATGGGAAACAAAACGTGGCACATAACACGCCGCCCGCCAGCTCTGGCTCGGTGAATAGGAATCAGTAATCGGGCGGAGTATAAACAACACCGCCGCCAATGTGCTCCTCCCATCTCTGAGGAAATCTGGCGGGCAACTTAGTATTATATTAGCATGTAATAATAATAACAATAATAATAATAATACTACTACTACTACTACTACTACTACTAATAATAATAATATTAATAATAATAACATGCAATTTCATTTTATAACACATACTAACAAAATAGTGTATAGCCTACTATACTTAACTATAATAGGTTAGGTTGCGTAGGAGGATCTAAAAAGTACAGTAGTATACACACACACACACACACACACACACACACACACACACACACACACACACACACACACACACACACACACACATACATATAGACAACAAACTAAATTAGAAACCAAACGTCAGTGAAGTTATCAAATCCTCCAGTTTCCGTCTCCACCTCCTACGCCGACTCAAGTCCCTCGGTGGTCCTGCACACGAGCTCCTCAGTGTTTACACAACATTCATACTTCCCAAGCTCACCTATGCCTCCTCCACCTGGTCTTCCTCCCTAAATGCCACACAACGTAAACACCTAGAAAAAGTGCAAAAGAGGCCATGCAAGATTATTCTCTACCCTTCCTACTCCACATATCAAGAAGCACTCAACACACTGACCCTTTAGACTCTCACTGACCATCACCACGACCTCATCTGCAAATTTGGTAAGAAGCTTCTACACCATCCCCGACACCGGCTCCTACTACCACCCGAGATCCCTAGTCCGAGAATTGCTCTTCGACACCACAACCGCATCCAGCCCATACGTGCACGAACTGATCTCTATAAGAACAGCCCAGTCCCAACCATTGTAAAAATTATCGATAACTTGTAATAAATCAGTGTACTCACTCCCAGTAAACACTACTCCTTGCACTGTCACTATGTTGAAATGAACTGTAGTTTGAGCTTTTCCCCAGCTAGTTATTATATGTCTTATTTGTGTCACTCATGTTACTTGTATATTATTTGTAATTCGTAACCCATTCTCCAAATATGTAACTGTATATTTTCAGTCTTCTGGCTGCCAAGCTCTTTCAATAAACCGTTAATTATTATTATTATTATTATTATTTAGATGTTGGCCCATACCAACTCACTCCCCTGAACCCTCCTCCCCACCGGACTATCAACAAGTTCTTGCCATAAGGTACTATCTCATTTGGCAAAGGAATGGAACCAGTGATGAATAGTGGTGAACAGTGCTTAACTCAGTGAAAAACAACTCGGCAGTTGAGTCTTACCCAAGCTAGCTAACCACCTTCACACAGTGAGGTCCCAGGTACCCAGTTATACTTCCCCTGAGACTCCACGATAGAGAGGCCTGGGACCACACCTCACCCACTTGAATGAGTGAGTGAGTCATGTCGACCACGTGGTGTCCCCAAGATGCTACGACACCACGTAGTGAATGTTTTGCTACAGCATCATGTGAAGTTCCTCATAACACCATCTGTGAGGTAACTGCTACATCATCAGCCCCTCATAACGCCATCTGTGAGGGAGTTACTACACTACGTGTCTGGTGTTCAACACCTCACCTTACATGATCTACGCGTGCAAACATTAATCTGTATGTTCACTGTGTGCTCCTTCACCTTTCTCTAATGAGGGCTTTTGTTAAACCACCAATGTATGATGAACTAAGTCATTTGTGTCCAATGTATACTTTCGAAAAGCCCTTGTTTGGGGAAGGTAGGAGAGAGTAGTCGTCATTATTGTCCAAGCCACATTATTTATTTCTATATATAAGTAATGTAGGCTGGTTTTTAAATACCTCAATCCCCTAACGGTGCCGTTTGTATATTAAGAAATACCGAAGCCATACAGTACAACACCAGCGAATATGAAGTATCACTGTAACCGGCAACTGTTACTCACTCATACCTACATACATATATAGAGTCTTTACAGAATGATAGCAGACACGAGAAAGACGAACAACAAGAGGAGAAGAGTTAGAAGAAAATCAACTTCAAGCTAAGAAGAAGAATACCAAGACATTTCCTCCAAACAAGAAAACAACACACACACAATCAAGCCGACCAAACACTGAGAAACCATGGCGGAACCCAACATGCACCGGACGCTTGACCTGACTCTATCCTGCCGCTTCCAGGCGAGTTGCTGCTTAAAGTCCCTCACGCAAGCGCTGTTTAGCCACTGCACCTATTCTATCCTCCTAAAATTCACTTCAATCCCCCCTGCCACTAGCATGTTATGTATGTATGTATGTATGTATGTATGTATGTATGTATGAATGAATGCTAACTGCAACTTTGCGTATTAAAACTCATTACTCTTACCGAAGTAATATAGTGCGTGGTTATGTTATGTCATGTTAGGATAGATTATAAACTACATTGGGTTACATTTCGTGAGGTTCGGTGACGCGACAGGAAGTTAGGTGAGGTACCTGGAGGTTAGGTGAATGTTGACTGACTGACTGACAATTATTAGGAAGTGGTTCCAACACGTTCACACACAACCTATACTCATACCACAAGTCCAGAATTAGAGAGGATCATGTTATTGGATATATTTTCAACGATTTACTCAGTGTCTAACCAACTCTTTAGCGATTTAAATGTGGACCTAAAATTAGGTCCGTATATTTGTTTGTCGTGGTGGTGGTGGTGGTGTGCGCCCGTCCATCAGGTTGATTAACCACCAAACCCATAAAGGGTGCGGCCCTGCCGTTTCAGGGCATAAACCACATCCATGGCGGTGACGGTCTTCCTTTTTGCGTGCTCGGTGTAGGTGACGGCGTCACGGATGACGTTCTCCAGAAACACCTTGAGGACGCCGCGGGTCTCCTCGTAGATGAGGCCGGATATACGTTTAACACCTCCACGCCGAGCTAGACGACGAATGGCGGGCTTGGTGATACCCTGGATGTTGTCACGAAGCACCTTACGATGACGCTTGGCGCCACCCTTTCCAAGTCCCTTGCCTCCTTTGCCTCGTCCAGTCATGTTGTTGTGGTTGCTACTACAGGTGGTCCTGGTGTGGCTTCGCTCACGGTTTGGTGGGAGTAGGTGGCGTGCTGTGGACGCAGCGGTAGTATCGTTCATCCAAGGCCGTCCCTCCCTCTTGGAGGTGGGGCGTAGCTTGCGGATGACGCATGCGGCACTCGTGGCCAATGAGGTGGCCACTGAGGTGGAGAATGTCTGTATATAAGCCCGCCCGCCTGCCGGGCCGCCGGACCCCAGTTCGGGGGGCGCGCCACTCCGAGGCTGACCACGTCCAAGAGTGGGGGCCGGTGGTAAGCGTCCACTGATCGGGGGTCCGCTCACACTTGCAACCTGCAGTATCCCTCCAATCTGCAGGTGGGACCACCTCCAATCCCAATCCGGTCTGGCTGCTCCTGGAGCTCCAGCCGGAACCACCAAACGGGCCGCCTATAGGCAAAGGCCCGTGTCGGACTACGGTCCGACAATCTATACAACAACAACAACAACCGGGCCGCCACTCATCACATCGCTCCTGAACGAAGAAGACCTCTCAACAAGACCTCCTGCTGGACCCTGAACTCTGAAGACCGCCCTCTCCCTTGTACCATTGTTGGCCATCTTCCCGGACCGGACCACCCACGACTGTCATCGTCCACAACAACTCACGAGCGTTCTCGGTTTATCGAGCATTAGCTTGCCCTCCCCACTGGTGGTGACCCGTGCTGTTCTGTGGCCTTCTGTAGTTCACCTCCTCCCAGAGATTGTGAACACGAAAGGGGGTCGGAGCAAAACCCTCCCCGGCCGAGTCTTTCCAGGAAAACCGTGATCGTGCGGGTCCACCTGGAAAGAGGGTCGCAATCCTTATCCTTCCCAAATAGGCACACTTAGCTCACGTCTATAAGTGAGCAGTCACATACACTAGGAAGTAGGCTTCCCCAATCGGGGCTCCGTGAGAGAAGCTCAGGAACCACTCTACGACCACCAGCTAGTGGGGAGTGCTGTAATTCCTTTGCTGTTTACTCAACCGGAATAGGTAGGATCTAAAACAACAACAACAACAACAACAACAACAACAACAACCCGGTTATGGAGCGCGTACGCCCTCCTAACCGCGATCCCCGCCTGAACCGCCAACCTGACGACCCGAACCACGACAGGCTTCGCACAGAGAAAGCAGACCAGTTACGCGCCTTCAACGAAGCCCTGAAAAGCAGGAACTCTGCCACCACCTCCAACAACTCCACCACCACCACCACCTCCACCACCACCACCACTGCTACCGCTACTGAGGACAATTGGACGAAGGTAGAAAATAAGAAACGCCGACGTGCCTTTTCGGGAAACGATTGCCGTCAAGCAGCCCCCAAGGCACCCATCACCACCACCAGCTCACCTCCAACGACACTGCCAAAATTCCGGATCACGAAAACGGACGCAAAAACAACATATGCCGCCGTCACAGAGATGGAAAAGCAAAACCCACTGGCCAAGTTCTCAGTGCGGCCCAACCTAAAGGGGGAGATGATCGCTCACCCCAAAGACAAGAACTCCGCCACCACCCTCGACACTTACCTACAAAACACCACCACCATTACTTCAACCAAGCTAGACCCCGCCCAGAAACTGATGAAGTCGGTAGTCCTCCGGTACCCAAAGGAACTACCTCTCGAACCCCTGGAGAACCACCCGAAGATCCTAAAAGCCGAGAGATGCTCTCCCCTGTCCGACAAGACGGCCACCACGAAACAAGTCCTCATAACGCACTACGGCTCACCCCCCAGCACCATAGACCTCAAAACCTGGGGGATCTACGAAGTGAGGCCCTTCGTCCCAGAGCCCCTGCGATGCTTCAGATGCCAAAAATACGGGCACCATCAGACAAGGTGCACGTACAGGGAAATCTGCGCATTCTGCGCACAGAAGCACGGCACACAGTCCTGCCTCACCAAGCTGAAAAATGGGGAAAAAATTGCCCCCAAGTGTGCCAACTGCGGGGGCAAACACCACGCCTGGAATCCTGGATGCTCCGAGAGAACAAAGAGGGTCCAGGCAAACCGACCAGCAGCAAGACCGGCCCCCACCGCCTACACACCAGCCCCACCAAGTACCTTCGTGTGGGGAACCCAAAGGCCCAAACAACAAAGACAACCTCCTCAGCCAGTCAATACCCAAAGTGCAGCCCAGTTTCCTGGCCTCACTACAGCCACACCTCAGCCACCCAAGCAGCAGAGAACGACAACCACGAGAAAGACAAAAGAAGCACACACCAAGGCACCAGAAGGAATGATACACATATCAGACCTAGCCAATGTACTGACGACCTTCGCGGAGGGCCTAGCCGGACTACTGGGCCACAAGATCCAACCCACACAGCTCCAAATACTCATGGGGAGCGTCCTCGGGCAAGTCGCCACAGCTCCAGCCACCTCAGTGGAGGAAGCCACGCCGGTCCGCACACGAGTAACAGCCGAGGTACACTCTACACCGAAGAAGGCCACCAGAGAACCCAAGATACCAACAGCTCCCAAGATACCGACAGCTCCCAGAAAGAAACTGGACGTTTCAACTCCCCTGAACCGAACCACGGCCCAGAAGGCAAAAACCACAGAACAAGAAGATATGAACCTGATCCAGTTGGAATCGGACTTGAACATTTCCATCGAGGACCACCAGAAGTCCGCGATGAAACAGTGGTGGAAAGCATCAGCACCCTAAACATCCTAACATGGAATGCTCAGGGCATCAAAAACAAGAAACACCTCCTACAAGAAGCAGCAGCCAAGGACAAGCTTGACATCATACTGCTACAAGAACACCACTGTTTCAAATTCAGTGGTTACAAGACATACAGGAGGCATTTCACGCAGGCGTCAACAAGGGGATGTATGATCTTGGTCAAGTCAAGCATACCCTCCTCCAAGGTCACGCAGCAATTTCCATGTGGGGAAAACATCGAGACACAGGCCGTCAAAATAACCCTCCAAGAACGGGAATTAACTGTTCACAACATCTACAAGAACCCAAGGGGCTCACTGGAGGTGGCTCAATTATTTGCTTCGGCCGCTGACCACGCCACACTCATAGGAGGGGATTTCAACGCACATCATCCCTTCCTAAGCTCGGTAAGCCCCACAAATGAAGACGGCCTACACCTATACACCACCTTTCAAGATACACCCGAGATCTGCCTCCTGAACACCCGAGAGCCCACCCACACTAGGGGAGGAAGGCTAGATCTAACCTTCGTCTCCAGTGCACTACAGCCTTCGGCCTCCTGGCAGATACACCCCACGCTGACCAGTGACCACTTCGCCACCCTAACAACGCTGAAGGTGAACAAACTCCCCACTCCACCCCCCCCGAGATGGAGATACAACACTCAAAAGGCAGACTGGGGACTCTTCAAGAAACACCTGGCTAAGTGGCGCGAAAAATCACAGCCGGCCGGCGCAGCACCCGCGGATGAGACAACCCTCCACCACCAATTGGTCGAGGCGTTTCACCTAGCGGCAGAAGAGGCTATCCCAAAAACAAAACCCACATCAAGACAGTACAATGATTACTGGTACTACTGTCCCAGGGTGAAAGAACTCAACCACAGAGTGAACATGGCCCGAAGAAACTACAGGAGACATCCCACGGCAACAAACAGACATCTCCAGCAAGTCATAGTCAAGGATACCAGGGAAGAGAAGGAAGAAATTAAAAACGCAAGCTGGCTCAAGTGGTGCGCCGAACTGAACGAGCACACCACCCTTGGCAAGATGTGGGCCCAGATCCGAAGGGCATCTGGGAAGGCAACACCACCACCACCAACTCATCCCAACCCAGAAGAGGAAGCCGAGAGACTTGCAAAACTGTTCTCTGACCGAGCAGCAACGAAGAACCTCCCGAGACAGGCGGAGGAGACACAACGGCGTCTGCGACAGGTCAGACTCCAGATGATCGAAGAGGCCTGCAACAGTGAAGATGACACTGACAGACCATTCAACCAGCAAGAACTCCAGAAGTCGCTAAAACGAAGCAAGGATACAGCCCCAGGGGCCGACAGGATAACCTACTCCATGCTTTCTCATGCCGGTACAGCCGGACACGAGGCTCTGCTGCAAGCCATCAATGCTTCGTGGACAGCACAAAGACTCCCACCGGAATGGAAGAAGGCAGACATACAGCCCATTCCGAAGCCCAGAGAACCAGACAAGCCGAGGCCCATCTCCCTTCTCAGCTGCATAGCGAAGACCGGAGAAAGAATGGCTCTCAACCGACTCAAGTGGAAAGTAGGCAGCCCACACCCTCACATCTTTGCTTACACCGAGAACACCGGCACAGGCAACAACATCGCTGAGATACTCAGCACAGTGGACAACAAACCAGCTCTGGTGGTCTTCCTCGACCTGGAGAAAGCCTTCGAACTAGCAAATCCTTTGGCCATTACAACTACGCTCGCTAAAAAAGGCGTCAAAGGAAGGTTGCTGGGGTGGATCCAGAACTACCTCACACAGAGAGAAGCACGAGTACGCTTTCAGGGAGCAACCTCAAGCTACAGGGTCCACGAAAACGGAACCCCACAAGGAGGCATCCTCAGTCCAATGCTGTTCAACGTCCTGATGGAAAATCTAGTCAAACTTCCCTTCAGACAAACAGCCAAGCTCCTATGCTATGCAGACGACTTACAGCTTATAGTAAGAGGATCGAACAGACTAGCCAACACGCAACACGCACTCCAACTTATAGAAGAGGAGTGCAACAGACTTGGACTCAAGATAAATCCAGCCAAGTCGAAAGCTATGGCCATCTGCACAGACACACCAGACAAGTTGCTCTCCATACAAAACACGCCGGTAGTCTGGACCAACGCCCACCAGTGTCTTGGAATCTGGTTTGACCAGAAACTCACCTTCAAGCCGCAACTCGAGTATCTCAGGCACAGGACGAAGAGCAGACACAATATAATGAGGTCGCTCACCAGCAAATCCGCAGGAGCAAACCTTCATGTGCTCAAAGCCTACTACACAGCCGCCATCAGATCGCTGGTAGATTACAGTGCTCCAGCACTCATTGGACTGAGAGAAGACCAAATAGCCAAGCTAGAAGTCATTCAAAACAATGCTCTCAGGACCATGCTCGGAGCACCCATGTGGACCAGAATCTGCAATCTGCAAATGGAAACCGAACTACCACCCCTGGCAGTACGAGTCAAGCAGGTGACAGCCGGTCTCCTCGCCAAAATCTGTAGAGCAGACAAGCCCACAGTTGCCAAGATTCGAATCAGCGCCTCCCTCCACCTCGACCACAGAGTGCGAGGGGCCACCTGGTCGCACGAGGCAAGCGAGGTCATCCGACACCTGCAAGCAGAAACACTCGTCAAGGACAACCAAGACACACGAGACAATGGTTACACTGTTCCTCCACCATGGAGCCCTCCACCAGCCACACTCAAATTCATCGACCTCGGCGATAGTAAAGCCAACCTCCAGAAGGAGGACCTCAAAAGAATAACTCTCCAAGCCATAGCCACCGAGACACCGGCTGATGCAGCATCATACTTCACAGACGGCTCGGTGGACCCAAAACATCACAGATCCGGAGCGGCCTTCTACACCCAAGGTCAGACCCTCAAATGGAGACTTTCCAACGACTGCTCCACCCTACAAACAGAACTGGTAGCAATCTCAAAGGCCCTACAACACGCCGCAACACAACACAACAAGTCCGTCATAATTCACACGGACTCGAAATCGGCCATGCAAGCGCTGCAACACAGTCAACCAAGAGACAACGTCCACATCATCACCTCGATCCTCGCGCAGCTACAGGAATTCCAAAGCAAAAACCGACCAGTCGTCTTACACTGGACTCCCAGTCATGTAGGGATCGGAGGAAACGACGTGGCAGACGAAGCAGCCAAGGCAGCTACACGTTCCAGTAGCGTACACATCCAAGTTCCAGCAAGTGTGCAACAGATCAAAAATCACCTCAGAAAGACTACCAAGCTCCACATCAAAAAGAGCTTCCTTCATGCACTCAACGCTGGTTCCCAATCAGCCAAATGGTACCTGGCGGCCACAAAAGGGGAACCACCTTTCGCAGACAAGAAAACCCCAAGACAAACCCAAGTCAGCCTTCACCGACTACGACTAGGGTACAAGTGCTCCTGGCAGATGATAGGAAATGACGTCACGGAATGCACCTACTGTCAGGAGCCAGCAGCCAACCCACTTGAACACTATCTCCTCGATTGCGAGGTCACACAAAGCCTCCGAGACAGAACTCAAATCTCCCAAGAAACACACACAACACCAGCGGCCACTCTAACCCGAAAGGCCCACACAGACCACATTCACCACCTATTCCGGGTCATCACACGATACCCACCACCCAGATAGCTTAGAAAGCATCCTCTCCCAGCAAGTGCGGACCCCAGTTCGGGGGGCGCGCCACTCCGAAGCTGACCACGTCCAAGAGTGGGGGCTGGTGGTAAGCGTCCACTGATCGGGGGTCCGCTCACACTTGCAACCTGTAGTATCCCTCCAATCTGCAGGTGGGACCACCTCCAATCCCAACCCGGTCTGGCTGCTCCTGGAGCTCCAGCCGGAACCACCAAACGGGCCGCCTATAGGCAAAGGCCCGTGTCGGACTACGGTCCGACAATCTATACAACAACAACAACAACGGGCCGCCCGTATTGACTATTTCGTCGTCGAGATGGCCCGTACTAAACAGACTGCCCGCAAGTCCACTGGAGGCAAGGCTCCACGGAAGCAGCTTGCCACCAAGGCAGCTCGCAAGTCCGCCCCAGCCACCGGTGGTGTCAAGAAGCCCCATCGTTACAGGCCCCGAACCGTCGCCCTTCGTGAGATCCGTCGTTACCAGAAGAGCACAGAGCTACTCATCAGGAAGCTGCCCTTCCAGCGCCTGGTGCGTGAGATCGCCCAGGATTTCAAGACTGACCTGCGCTTCCAGTCGTCTGCCGTCATGGCTCTGCAGGAAGCCTCTGAGGCTTACCTGGTGGGTCTTTTCGAGGACACCAACCTGTGTGCCATTCACGCCAAGCGCGTTACCATCATGCCCAAGGACATCCAGCTGGCCCGGCGCATCCGCGGAGAGCGTGCTTAAGTCCTCTTCCTTGGGGACAAACAATAAGCACAACAAAACCTACCAGACATCTATAACTCGGCCCTTCTCAGGGCCAAAGAACTGTTCTGAAGATAATTTTCATGACAATCGAAATGGTTGGTGGTAGGCGAGCGTTAATTTCGGTTACCCAAATCGCCTAACGGTAAGTTGGTAACATTCGTGCAGGCACGAATGTATAGTAGGTCATCAATTCGGGAGGTGGGTGGGTGCAACAAACAAGAGCTAGTAACAAATAAATGTATAAAGAATAAGTAAGTAAATAAATAAATAAAATAAAAGAAAATACAATAAAATACAATAAAATAAAATAAATTGTTTACATGAATTAGGCGTGCTGCAAACATGAAATGAAGCACAAA
>NW_024715488.1:0-15680 GCF_018991925.1 Homarus americanus
GGTAAAGAAATTCATATAGCGTCTAGTCGTCCAGTATTCCAAATGCCTTTCACTTAACTTACGATAATGGCCTCCCTGGGGTCCAAATAGTGAGGCGTCCTTACCATGATGGTCAGCCAGCTCTCTCTCATCTCCGTGTAGTCTGGGAGAGGATTGCACTACCTCCGGCCACCTGCTACTTACCAGGAATGGGACGCTTGTCACTGTGTTAATACCAGGGGCAAATCCCGGGACTTGTAATTTGCTACAATTGTTGGGGTTTATGGTCACATTTGCAAATAATGTATTCAGCAGGCGAGGTGCGGACGTTGTTGAGGGGGGCGTGACTCTGTACTGTACTGTACCGTACATGGCCTCCCACAGTGACCTCTACTGGTTACGGTAAGTGGGGAGCAACTCAACGATAGGGAGGCGGCAGTAGAGACCCCACAAACACGCCCCGAACACAGTACTGTATAGTGTCCGAGGTGTCAAGGGGATGGTGTTACCGTCTGGCATTATAGATATGATAATCCCGAGGCGCTCTCAGTCCACCTAGCTGCAATTGGGGAAGTGAAGGCGGTTGAGTGCAGTCTTGGCTACACGGCCTCCCTTACTTTCCGAAGACATGCTATGTAGTGTGCCGTATCCACACTGTCCCTAACTGGCAGCCATGTCTATGGGACTCACTATCACTTTTTCACAATTGAGTAACCACTCGAACACCTTCAGACAATCGCTCTTCTTAGGCAAAGGGTGGTCAGGCAGGAGCCCGACAGCTGCCACAGATCGCTGGACTTTAATGTAGCACAAAATGTCCGACACAGCTTACACAAAACAGATGACGATCCAAACATTTTCAGTTCGTAATTCGCTAATCCGTGGCCAACTGAGCTATAGCGTGAAGTGCTCTTAAAACTCCACATACCTGCCGCCTCGCATGCTGTAAAAACATACAATGCTCCGGAAAACGCACCAAATATTTTGTAAACGACTCTAAAGTATTTTAACGAGGGTTTTACATCATCAGTAAACAGAAAGGTATTAAACCTTCAGCAAACATTGTATATGCATACTGCATGAAATATGACCTATAATGTTGTTAACACTGAACAAACTGAAAAAGACTTAAAAGAATAATATTTCTTTTTGCAACCGACCTTTTTACACATCACTTTAGCTCGTGTTGTTATACAATACTGTTGTTAGGGTAATGTTTTAATATTTGCAAGACGAATGTGAATTTGTTGCCATCCGGTATAACTTACTGTACACTCCCATACTTAGTGTACATTATGTAAGAGAAAATAAACAGTTATAAACAGTAAGATAAACAATAAAAGTAAAAGTAAATTGTCCTTTTACAGATAAAGTTTACTGCAACACGAGGCAACTTCACTCAGCTGATCGTACGCGGGTGGACGGTGAGGCGAAGGAGTTCTTCTCTGGCTGGTTCATACGGGGATGATGATTACTGCCTTCCTGTGTATCGTCTGCTCTGCCTCCTCCTTATTTCCACTTTCACGGGTATTGTTTTTTCTTTCTGTTTTCGATTTTGTTTTATTATTTGTATTTTTAACTAAATATTTCCAGATATTTTGGTTATCTAATACTTTCAAATATGTGAAATTTGGATATATGAGATAGCGCTGAGACAAGGGCGTTAAGGCCGATGTAACCCGTATATAGGGTCACAGTTAGCCATGACTAGTTCTCCATAATGCCCACACACTATCCACACACTAACCACACACTCACACAAGGAGATACAGTGAAATAAACTGCTGTACCTAAATATTATGTAACTCAAAATATATTCCCAAAACAGCACGTTTACAGTTGAAAATAATAAAAGCATAAATAATACAAACAAAATCAATTAATATGTTTTTTATTATTTTTAAATATCAGAAATGTTGGGTCAACGCTTCTTGTTGTTCTTTGTCTTTTTCCCAGTGAAGATGTAGTCTCCCCATGGCAGGTACTGGTCCTTTTGTACATGGCAGAAAGTGGTAATTTCCTTCTTCTTCTTGTTGTTTTGAGGTTTAGTGTGCTTTGTGGTCTGCAGTTTGTTAGATCGGGGGCCCTTCTCCTTCACCTGGCAAGGCTTCACCTCCACCTCAGACACCTTCGATACAGTGCGTCGGAACACCATTGTGATTTACTGACACTAACAGCTCTCTCACTGAGGTCAAATCAAAATTTGACCATACAGAAAGAATTACGGTTTAATAAGGTTGGAATTTAAAGAAATTGACAACAAAATGAAGCTCTGTTTATCACTATAGTGTTGAGGACTGGTGTTTGTAGAGATGATGGATGGTGTTATAATACTGTATGTAGTGATGATGGATGGTGTTATATGTAGTGATGAAGGATGGCGTTATATGTAGTAATGATGGATGGTGTTATATGTAGTGATGATAGGAGGGTAATATATGTAGTGATGATGGATGGTGTTATATATAGTGATGATGCATGATGATATATGTAGTGATGATGGTTGGTGTTATATGTAGTGATGCTGGATGATGTTATATGTAGTGATGATGGATAGAGTTATATGTAGTGATGATGGATGATGTTATATGTAGTGATGATGGGTGGTGTTATATGTAGTGATGTTGGATGGTGTTATATGTAGTGATGATGGATGATATTATATGTAGTGATGATAGGATGGTTCTATATGTAGTGATGGATGGTGTTATATGTAGTGATGATGGATGATGTTATATGTAGTGATGATAGGATGGTTTTATATGTAGTGATGATGGATGGTGTTATATGTAGTGATGATGCATGATGTTATATGTAGTGATGATGGGTGGTGTTATATGTAGTGATGCTGGATGGTGTCATATGTAGTGATGATGCATGATGTTATATGTAGTGATGATGGGTGGTGTTATATGTAGTGATGCTGGATGGAGTCATATGTAGTGATGATGGATGGAGTTATATGTAGTGATGATGGATGATATTATATGTAGTGATGATGGTTGGTGTTATATGTAGTGATGTTGGATGGTGTTATATGTCGTGTTGGATGGTTCTATATGTAGTGATGGTGGATGGTGTTATATGTAGTGATGATGGATCGTGTTATATGTAGTGATGATGGATAGTGTTATATGTAGTGATGATGATGGATGGTGTTATAAGTAGTGATGATGGATGTTGTTATATGTAGTGATGAAGGATGGTGTTAGTGAAGATTGTGAAGTGAGATGTAGTGAAGATTGTGAAGTGAGGTGTAGTGAAGATTGTGAAGTGAGATGTAGTGAAGATTGTGAAGTGAGATGTGGTTAAGATTGTTAAGTGAGATGTAGTGAAGATTGTGAAGTGAGATGTAGTGAAGATTGTGAAGTGACATGTAGTGAAGATTGTGAAGTGACATGTAGTGAAGATTGTGAAGTGAGATGTAGTGAAGATTGTGAAGTGAGATGTTGTGAAGATTGTGAAGTGAGATGTAGTGAAGATTGTGAAGTGAGATGTAGTGAAGATTGTGAAGTGAGATGTAGTGAAGATTGTGAAGTAAGATGTGGTAAAGAGTGTGAAGTGAGATGTAGTGAAGACTGTGAAGTGAGATGTAGTGAAGATTGTGAAGTGAGATGTAGTGAAGATTGTGAAGTGAGATGTAGTGAAGATTGTGAAGTAAGATGTAGTGAAGATTGTGAAGTGACATGTAGTGAAGATTGTGAAGTGAGATGTAGTGAAGATTGTAAAGTGAGATGTAGTGAAGATTGTGAAGTGACATGTAGTGAAGATTGTGAAGTGAGATGTAGTGAAGATTGTGAAGTGAGATGTAGTGAAGATTGTGAAGTGAGATGTAGTGAAGATTGTGAAGTGAGATGTAGTGAAGATTGTGAAGTGAGATGTAGTGAAGACTGTGAAGTGAGATGTGGTGAAGATTGTGAAGTGAGATGTAGTGAAGATTGTGAAGTGAGATGTAGTGAAGATTGTGAAGTGAGATGTAGTGAAGATTGTAAAGTGAGATGTAGTGAAGATTATGAAGTGAGATGTAGTGAAGATTGTGAAGTGAGATGTAGTGAAGATTGTGAAGTGAGATGTAGTGAAGATTGTGAAGTGAGATGTAGTGAAGATTGTGAAGTGAGATGTAGTGAAGATTGTGAAGTGAGATGTTGTGAAGATTGTGAAGTGAGATGTAGTGAAGATTGTGAAGTGAGATGTAGTGAAGATTGTGAAGTGAGATGTAGTGAAGATTATGAAGTGAGATGTAGTGAAGATTGTGAAGAGAGATGTGGTGAAGATTGTGAAGTGAGATGTAGTGAAGATTGTGAAGTGAGATGTAGTGAAGATTGTGAAGTGGGATGTAGTGAAGATTGTGAAGTGAGATATAGTGAAGATTGTGAAGTGAGATGCAGTGAAGATTGTGAAGTGAGATGTAGTGAAGATTGTGAAGTGAGATGTAGTGAAGATTGTGAAGTGAGATGTAGTGAAGATTGTGAAGTGAGATGTAGTGAAGATTGTAAAGTGAGATGTAGTGAAGATTGTGAAGTGAGATGTAGTGAAGATTGTGAAGTGAGATGTAGTGAAGATTGTGAAGTGAGATGTAGTGAAGATTGTGAAGTGAGATGTGGTGAAGATTATGAAGTGAGATATAGTGAAGATTGTGAAGTGAGATGTAGTGAAGATTGTGAAGTAAGAAGTGGTAAAGAATGTGAAGTAAGATGTGGTAAAGATTGTGAAGTGAGATGTAGAAAAGATTGTGAAGTGAGATGTAGTGAAGATTGTGAAGTGAGATGTAGTGAAGATTGTGAAGTGAGATGTAGTGAAGATTGTGAAGTGAGATGTAGTGAAGATTGTGGAGTGAGATGTAGTGAAGATTGTCAAGTGAGATGTAGTAAAGATTGTGAAGTAAGATTATAAAGTAAACTGTAGTAATTGAGGTTAAACGCACGCGGGTTATTCTGTAGTGTATCCGTGTCTTGTTAACGTGGAACCAACATGGCGGTGGTTCTCAATATAGATACGTTATTTTGCCGGGAATTTCTGTCAAAACGAAATATGCATCAACCATATTTAGCCTAAATTAACCTAGCGGCTTTATTATATATTCTAAGGTGGTTAAGTTAAGTTTCAATAGGTTAGGTTAGATTGCGTCAGGTTGGATTAAGTTAAGTTAGGTTAGGTAGGTAATAAGTAGATAGGTTACGGTCGGTAGGTGGGAAAGTTAGGTTTGATTAGGTTAGCTTATGTCAGACGGGGAGGTTAGGTTCGATTATATCAGGTTAGGTTCGATTATGTCAGGTTAGGTTAGATTACCCTCAGGTTAGGTTAGATTATGTCAGGTTAGGTTAGATTATGTCAGGTTAGGTTAGATTATGTCAGGTTAGGTTAGATTATGTCAGGTTAGGTTAGATTATGTCAGGTTAGGTTAGATTATGTCAGGTTAGGTTAGATTACGTCAGGTTAGGTTAGATTACGTCAGGTTAGGTTAGATTATGTCAGGTTAGGTTAGATTATATCAGGTTAGGTTAGATATGTCAGGTTAGGTTAGATTATGTCAGGTTTGGTTAGATTATGTCAGGTTAGGTTAGATTATGTCAGGTTAGGTTAGATTATGTCAGGTTAGGTTAGATTATGTCAGGTTAGGTTAGATTATGTCAGGTTAGGTTAGATTATGTCAGGTTAGGTTAGATTATGTCAGGTTAGGTTAGATTATGTCAGGTTAGGTTAGATAATGTCAGGTTAGGTTAGATTATGTCAGGTTTGGTTAGATAATGTCAGGTTAGGTTAGATTATGTCAGGTTAGGTTAGATTATGTCAGGTTAGGTTAGATTATGTCAGGTTAGGTTAGATTATGTCAGGTTAGGTTAGATTATGTCAGGTTAGGTTAGATTATGTCAGGTTAGGTTAGATTATGTCAGGTTAGGTTAGATTACGTCAGGTTAGGTTAGATTACGTCAGGATAGGTTAGATTATGTCAGGTTAGGTTAGATTATATCAGGTTAGGTTAGATAATGTCAGGTTAGGTTAGATTATGTCAGGTTTGGTTAGATTATGTCAGGTTAGGTAAGTAGGTGGAGGTGGGTAAAAAAGGTTAGGTTAGGTCGGCAGGTTTTAGTGTAGGAGCTTAAGTAATCCCGTAAAAATTTCATGTTAATTTTTGACACCCTACATCGTAATAATCCTTATAAACTATGTTAAGGAACTGTGGTGTCATTTTTTCTGAACGGTTTATTATAAGTTTTATGCCATTAAAGAAGTTTTATCAAAGAGCGGCGTAATGAACCACAGACGTATTACCATTAACACCTAAGTAACTTAAAACATGACTAATAACCTATGAACATGTAGAATTATATCATTACAATTTAACATAATATATTATGAATGCTGTTATAATATCTTAAGTGTGTTACAAACATGGCTGCTCATATATGCCATCCTGTCTCTGGCAAAGAAGAGATTGCAGTAAGTAAAATTAATTGCTAAAGACAAATACTGGAAATTAAACATATACATATTACCATTATCTGAAAAGCTTAGAACTACCGTTTTATATTTATTAAAAGTTTGTAGTGTTATACATCATGTGTATACAAGTCACAAGTTATTATTTACGACATTGCTTCAGTCCTCGTCATCAGAGTCTTCTGTGTACAACAGATTCCTTCACCTTGTTTAGGCATTTCTCATCATCTGCTTGACAGTTACACATCTCGGTGCATGTCATGCTATTCTTTCTGATTCTTTCTGTATGAACATGACAATGATCCACATTTCCTGACGCCACATCCACATTTAACAAGTTCTGTGATTGCTTCTGGAGCTGGTGGTTGGTCTGATATTACTAGTATGAAACAGTATTGTCAATCTTCCAGCCATGCTCTAATTGTGAAAGCATTTCACTGTCTGCATCACAAGACCACAGAAGAACTTGATACCTTCCTCTCAATATATGATACTTTAGAGTTGCTGCAGTCGCTGGTAGTTCTCCAGCTTCTGCCTGCGTTATCTTGAAGAGATGCCATCTAAGTTTTGACAGTTTAGTGAAAGTCATTCGTGGACAGTAGAGCTTAAATACAAATTCCTCTAGACCAATATACTGTACATGTCTGCTGAGGGCATTTGGTCTACTCAGCATCTTGAATGCATCTAGGACTTTTGTGTTAGATTTCATCAAAGTGCTCCAACATGCTTTCTTTCCTTTGCCAACAAATTTTCCAATGCAGTCAGATCCTGTGAAGGCATGGAAACCTGTAAGGCTCTCTGCCCAATGTGTCGTCGCTCACCAGTTCCTGTTATCATACTTGTATTTTCTCCAAGTTGAGGCTGCTTTAATATGCCAAACACATCAGTGTCTGGTGACTTGATATGTACAGTGCTGCCCTTCTGTGATGCATATACTGTATGTCCTGCTTAAGTTCTATAACTTGTGATAGCAATTTGATGGTTGAAGTCTTATTTGCTGCTTTCCACGACAGTAGATTAACCTTGGACAGCTTTTCCCAGATGCTCAATGGACCAACAATACGTTCCTTGACAAAATTTTCATAATTTTGTCTTCCAACTTCATATGCACATAGATTGTCATATTTGGCATTTTCTGGCATTACAGCTCCAGTTACCAAGTTTATAAGAGCATCATTTTCCTGGGATTACAGTCACCAATAACATTGTGTAGCTTCTGTACATCAGCATATTGACAGCTGACAATAGCTGTAGAGAGCTCATGGTGTTCTGTTCTTTTGTAATCTTTATGAGTTTGATATTTTATGTAATGAACTTAATTTGAAAACCCAAATGGTAGTATATGATCTTTTATCACCTTAGACACTCTGTGCGTCATGCCTCTCAAGTGATTTTTTTCCTCTCTTACTTCTCTGGACAAATACGACCTTTATCCCATCAGAAAAAATATCACCATATATTTTCTTAATCTACAGGTGCCAAGGTTTAAAATGACGGATGGTGTTAAAAATTAACCTGAAATTTTTACGTGACCACATATTGTCTTGTTGGGTTTCTGAGAGAACTTCACGGCTAAATAGCGCCTCTGTATTGATAGCCGGTACATGTCGTAATATCCACCGCTCATAGTTAAATCTTTATGTCCGTTTATTTTGTCCTAATTTAAGTATCAAAAGTGTTTTCATTTTTAAGTATCTTAAGTATCCTTTTTCCCCACTCCTAAGTATCTAAGTATGATTTATTTTCATTTATAAGTAACTAATTATATTTTTGTTTTCATTATAAAATGTGATTGATATAGACAACAGAAGTAAATATCAGCTGGAGGTCGTAAACGAAGCTGATGTGAAGTATTTTGACTCGCTGTTCCCACGAACTAATTGCTTCACTGGTTTATACCGAACTAATAAAACCGTCAACGAACCATCCGATTCAAATGTGTCTTAGGCGATACAGGGTGTTTATGCGTCACTCTGATACCAAGAATGACTTTGTGTACTGTGGTGAAGCTGAGGGTAGGATAGGGTTGGGTTGGGTTGGGATGGGTTAGGATTACGCATGTGTAGGTATATTCTGTCGCATTTTATAGGTATCTTGCGTCTTTCTCTTTATTCCTTCTTTATCATGAGTATCTGTGCCTATTAATACACCACCTCGCAGGATAGTGGAAGAGGAATGGATAGTAACGAGATAATATTCTTCTTACATATACCTTAGCTTGATTACAGGTAACATCAGGTAGAAGTTACATGACTCTTAAGAGTTTTCCTCGACTTGGCTGATTCAACTGTAAGACTTGCTGTATTTATCCTTATTAAAATACTCCACCTGTAAGACCCTCCACTTGTAAGACCCTCCACCTGTAAGACCCTCCACTTGTAAGACCCTCCACCTGTAAGACCCTCCACTTGTAAGACCCTCCACCTGTAAGACCCTCCACTTGTAAGACTCTTCACTTGTAAAACCCTTTAGGGATTTGAAATGCCTTCTCGTCTTGGCTCCACTAGTACTGTACACACCCTCTCTAGCCTTAGTTTACAGTAATGTTGAAGTATATAATGAAGACTCACAGCTCATGGGTTAGAAAAACAAAAGATGCATGCTTTATTTATTTATTTATTTATAGCTTATTTTAGAATCCCCGAAAGTTAGAACAATATGGCTGACGGGACTCACAAGCGGGCGGTGTTTACAGTATGGACCAAGAATAAAAAATAAATGAAAAATAAAATAAATAAATCGTAAATTGGTGCATTGTTTCTCCAGGGGTAATTATAGAAGTACAAATGTTCTCCAGCAGTGGGTAACGATCATAGTCACGTATAGAGCTTCCGACGCAGGTAGATTGATATAGATGCATTACCTTGAGTTAGTGGGTTACAGGGGCTTCTTACACGATAATATTAAAGGTGTTTTTTCCTTCTGTTTGTGGCACTTGAGGTGTTTAGGTTAGGTTTAATTAAAATGGTTTAGTTATAATAGTTATATTACGATAAGTTAAGTTGAATTTAGAACTTTTGATTTACATATATCGTGTTTTAGAAGGATTTGTTAGCTAATAAGTTTAATTTGGATAAGTTTAGTTTAATTAAGATCATTTGATTTTACAAGGTCGTATTATAATGACTGGGAACCATATAGAAACCTGTTAGAAGTAAATATTTCTACGGCAGTGAATGAGTAGGTCAATGAGTGGTGTATAGAGCTGCTGACGCAACTTAAACGGTATATACTGTACATTATATGTTATCAGAGCTTTCCTGTTGTACGTAACCGCCTCCGTCAAAGTGTCTTAGTGGCTCATGTGAAGATTAGCCTCTAGTTTATTTAACCTCAAGATTAACTACACTGGCACTGCCTGACCTGACCTGACCTGACCTGACCTGACCTGACCTGACCTGACCTACCCTACCCTACCCTACCCTACCCTAACCTAACTTAATCTAACCTAACTTAACTTCCCATGTAGCGTTAGGTTAATCATTAGTTGAAATAAGCTGGGAGGGTTAATCTTCATGTAATCTATCTTAATTAACAATTTTGGTCAGGTGAGGCCTTCTTTACCTTACTCGAGAGCAGGAGGAGGAGGACTTGCTAACGTCTACAGATCATCGTCAACCAAGGCAGATATTGAATACCTTTTGTTTACCATCGTGGCTTAAGAACACATCTTAACACCATAAGACTATTCGCCTCAATGCAATAATACAGTAATTGATTATTGTATTCTAATAAAATTTACGGTGTATCTTTTGAACCAGATTTATTGTTTGACTTAGTGAATGAGAAACTGGTTGAGGTGTATTGTGGTAAACATCCTTAAGAGCAGCTCTGTGTGTTCTTACGACCTAAAAGTAACACAAAAGGTAGCCAATATCTACCCTTGGTCAGTCACTTTATGTAGATGTCAATTGTGTCATTTTTCTAGACTTAGTGCCCCCTGGAGGAGAAAGTAAATACAATGTTGATTTATTTTGGTCACAACACACGCTAGTAGATTATTTTTTCCTATTTAACTAAATAATTAACACTATGTAGCTAACTAAATTATATGACTCAAAGATGGTAACCAATATGGCGTCGATATTGTTCACATACTCTATGATAAATAGATGTATTGTCTGTTTAATTTTAGGGAAGAATTTAATTTATACACTTTTGAGAATCTGGATACAGGAGTTTTGTCTTTGCGCGCGCGCGTGTGTGTGTGTGTGTGTGTGTGTGTGTGTGTGTGTGTGTGGTGATGATGATGACGGATACTTTCCTCTGCAGTGAAAAAAATATCTTGACATTGCAAAGTTTAACTGTAAGCCGAAGGAACGTTTGTAATGTGACTTATTACGTGAAATTGTAACTTGAAATTCTTTGTGAAAAAATATTTCCCTATAAAGTTTGGCAGTAAACGAAGTATTACATCAAGGTGTAACTTGTAGTTCCTTGTGGAGTAATTACCTATGTGGACGATACAGCTACTCGAGGGTGTAAGACCTAGAGTAGAAAGTCTTAAGACCTTACCTGAGGTTGAAAGACTCTTATAGTGGAACGTCTTAGGTATTGAAACTTTAATTACAGTCAATAAAATATAATCTACCTAAATATTCCTTCACCTGGCGACAACTAATGATACAGGTGGTGTAATAGCTCTTTAAAATTCCTCCGTTTGATATAATAATGACCACACATGAACTTATAATGTGCAATATCTTGATAACACATTAGCTGTAACATTACACATAGTCCAGTGTATGTGTAGTGAGGGACATCTACCTAAATGAGTTACAGAATGTGGAGTTGAGGCAAAAAAATGTTGGGACATGTTTGAGATCATCAGTTGAGCCAAACGTTTATACTCAATATTGTTTTAATGGTATTTTAGAGCGACCGAAAAATGTAAACAAAATGGCCGGCTAGGCTCGGGGGATCCACGAGTCCTCTTATGAAGGATCGACAATAAATGAAAACAAATCAGATTAATTTAAACACATTTCCAAGAGTATTAGATCCTGTAAAGAGAGAAAATTAATACTTGATATTTGTAGAAGCTTTTTTTTTTCGTCCGTTTTCGTCTTGGTTAAAACAATTGTGGTGGTGTTACCTGTTCCAAACGGTAGACATCAAGGAAATGGATCAAGACCTTAATACTCAAAGGTACACATGATGATTTGTTCCCAAGTCCGAGGATTTACTTCACAAAACAGATTAACTTTAGGACACAATGATGGCGAACAAAATAACATCAACATTGCCTACAGTACATATCTTGCTTTGACTCTTAACTCTTGTAATTTTTCGTAATGTTAGTGAATGAATTTGAGATTCTGGGCATATTTTCTTGTTTTTCTTTCTAATCAAGTGTAAAGGAAGATGTACTGTTTATTGATGGATTTGGTGATGTCTTAATAGTGTATTAGTGTGTTAATATTACACAGGTTTGGTATAATGGTGACGGTAATGTAGTGTAGTAAGATTTTAACACATGGAGGTGAATTTGTCTTTTATGTTGAGGATTTAAGGTACATAAGAACATAAGAAAATAAGGAGTCTGCAATAGGCCGGTTGGCCTGTGCAGGGCAGCTCCTGTCGAGAGTTACTACCACTCTCTATCATCCATGAATCTATCTAGCCTCCTTTTGAAACTTTCCAGAGTTCCCGCACTTACTACAAAGTTGCTAAGCTTGTTCCACTCGTCCACCACCCTATTTGTGAACCAGTTTCTTCCTATCTCCCTCCTAAACCTAAACTTATCCAACTTGAATCCGTTGCTCCGAGTCCTATCCTGCTCGGATATTATAAGAACTTTATCTATATCCCCTTTATTGATTCCTTTCACCCACTTAAATACTTCTATCATATCTACCCGCACTCTTCGTCTTTCTAGGGAATGCAAGTTAAGTTTCTTTAACCTATCCTGATATGGAAGCTTTCTAATCCCGGAATCATTTTTGTCATTCTTCGCTGCACCGACTCTAGTGAATTTATATCCAATCTATAATAGGGACACCAGAACTGAACCGAACCGAACTGAACATACATACATACATACATACATACATACACAGGCATACATACACATTCCCTTGACATAAAAGACATTGAATGAAACGAAGTATAAAGGATGATATTAAACAAGGCTGATCGTGTCATTGTGTAAACAGGTGAAAATGGAGACCAATTTACTTACCTGTCGAAAACACCGTCTCGGGTCTTATTGATCGATGAGCGAGTATTGGATTCGTTTCTGTCCGTGTGTGAGTGAACTACATATTCTTTTAGTAACATGTTGATATATGTGGATCAAACTTGGTAAGATGGATAGATGGATAAATGCCACAGGAGGATATTTGGTTCTGGGCATGGATTACTGTAGGTCAAAGGTTAAGGTCTTATTGCAATTTACCTGTGAGGATTTTGTATTTATTTTTTTTGTATGGTTCAGGTTTACAGATTTGTTGGGTTAATTTTTGGTATTTAAATTCGGAATAATAATAATAATAATAATCTGTAATAAAACAAAGAAAAACAAAATTAACAAAGAACACACACACACACACGAGCGCATAAACAAACAACAACAAACAAACCAAACAACGAAGAGACGAGATATACGCCAGTATTGTTCATAACGGGACAAACATACACTGAGAACACCCCCCCCCCAGCACCATCCCCGCCCAGCATGGCTCCTAGGCGCTGCTAAGATGGACAAATTTATCTCCTGACGATACAATGCCTCATGACGATACAATACCCCCTGACGATACAATACCCCCTGACGATACAATACCTCCTGACGATACAATATACCACCTGACGATACAATATACCTCCTGACGATACAATACCCCCTGACGATACAATACCTCCTGACGATACAATATACCACCTGACGATACAATATACCTCCTGGCCATACAATACCTCCTGACGATACAATACCCCCTGACGATACAATACCCCCTGACGATACAATATACCACCTGACGATACAATATACCACCTGACGATACAATATACCACCTGATGATACAATATACAACTGATGATACAATATACCACCTGACGATACAATATACCCCCTGATGATACAATATACCACCTGACGATACAATATACCACCTGACGATGCAATATACCCCCTGACGATACAATATACCCCCTGATGATACAATATACCCCTGATGATACAATATACCACCTGACGATACAATATACCTGACGATACAATATATACCACCTGACGATACAATATACCACCTGACGATGCAATATACCCTGACGTTACAATATACCCTGATGATACAATATACCACCTGACGATACAATATACCACCTGACGAATACCTGACGATACCACCTGACGATACAATATACCTGACGATACAATATACCACCTGACGATACAATATACCACCTGACGATACAATATATACCACCTGACGATACAATATATACCACCTGACGATACAATATACCTCCTGACGATACAATATACCACTGACTTTAATATTATACCACCTGACGATACAATATACCACCTGACGATGCAATACCTCCTGACATAATACCCCCTGACGATACAATACCTCCTGACGATACAATATACCACCTGACGATACAATATACCCCCTGACGATACAATATACCACTTGACGATACAATATACCTCCTGACGATACAATATACCACCTGACGATACTATACCCCTGACGATACAATATACCCCTGCCATACAATATACCTTCCTGACGATACAATACCTCCAAACGATACAATATACCACCTGACGATACAATATACCTCCTGACGATACAATATACCTCCTGACGATACAATATACCTCCTGACGATACAATATACCACCTGACGATACAATATACCTCCTGACGATACAATATACCTCCTGACGATACAATATACCTCCTGACGATACAATATACCTCCTGACGATACAATATACCACCTGACGATACAATATACCACCTGACGATACAATATACCTCCTGACGATACAATATACCTCCTGACGACACAATATTCCACCTAATGATACAATATACCACCTGACGATACAATATACCTCCAGACGATACAATATACCACCTGACGATACAATATACCACCTGACGATACAATATACCACCTGACGATGCAATATACCACCTGACGATACAATATACCCCCTGATGATACAACATACCACCTGACGATACAATATACCTCCCTGACGATACAATACCCCCTGACGATACAATACCTCCTGACGATACAATATACCACCTGACGATACAATATACCCCCTGACGATACAATATACCACTTGACGATACAATATACCTCCTGACGATACAATATACCACCTGACGATAAAATATACCACCTGACGATACAATATACCACCTGACGATACAATATACCACCTGACGATACAATACCTCCTGACGATACAATATACCACCTGACGATACAATATACCACCTGACGATACAATATACATCCTGACGATCCAATATACCACCTGACGATACAATATACCACCTGACGATACAATATACCACCTGACGATACAATATACCACCTGACGATACAATATACCACCTGACGATACTATAGCACCAGGCATGAGGAATAACAAGATGGTTGAGTCAACAAGTTGATTGTTAACGTAATTAACAAATAGATGAACACAAACTACGAATTTATACTGTATATACTATAATTGCATGGATGCTGCAGTACGGTTTAGCTTAACAGATATAATGAAAAAAATGCGAATAAAATATAAAACTTCTCAGGGGAACCTTTTAATGAATATAAAAACAATTGAAAGGAAATATGTCAAAAGAAGGGGGAGGAAAAACTGGTTAGCGAAGGTCTGATTGCATGTCAGGAAACATACATGATGAAACGTCATGGAAATAAAACTCTCACACAGGGAACAACACCATCAGTTAGTCGGTTAGGAAAGGTGATCGTTAAGATGGATAAAATGGCCAACATTTTGTAATGTAGGTTTAGTGGTTTACTTATTGCGTAAAATAGATTGATATTCCTCTTGTAATAAACTTGGCCATGGAACTTAAAGGTGACTTTTCACTACGTTGTTCGCTACACAATCATCCTCCATCAATGCCGCCCCTATGTCCCTTGATCATAAGGCTTAAAATATATATAGTACTCAGATAATTACATACAGTCACCTCTACACATTAATACACGATTTATATACCTCCGACTTTACACAAGGTTGAGATGAAGGAAAG
>NW_024715489.1:0-19073 GCF_018991925.1 Homarus americanus
CCTGTTTATCCGGCTCTCGTTATCTACACCCTGTTTATCCGGCTCTCGTTATCTACACCCTGTTTATCCGGCTCTCGTTATCTACACCCTGTTTATCCGGCTCTCGTTATCTACACCCTGTTTATCCGGCTCTCGTTATCTACACCCTGTTTATCCGGCTCTTCCCTCCACACTGTCTGTTCATCTCTCGTTCCCTCTGCACTGTACATCCGGCTCTCACTATCTCCATACTGTCTATCCGGCTCACGTTACATCCACGCTGTATATCTGGCTCTAGTTTCCACTGCACTGTTTATCCTACTCACATTCCCTCCGGACTGTGGCTCTCGCTATCTTCCGCACTGTCTATCCGGTTCTCGTTCCCTCCACACTGTGTATCCGGCTCTCGTTATTCCACTAGTAAACAACATGGCATTCTCTAACAGGCAACAGATTAAGACAGTATAAGAATTCAATAACTGTTCCTCCCCTAAAATCCGTTTTCAATACGAGTGAATATTTATTGTGCTTTAAAAGGCAGACAATAATGAAAACCTGAAAAAAATGGCTTCGGAGTTGAGTGATGTGTTGTGTGTCAATCGTTTATCAGTCTTCTTGTGCCTCTTCTTCCTCTTCTTTGTTATCTTTTATTTTCTTCTTGTTCTTTTTTATTTGTCCTCTTGTTCTTGTTCTTCATATTCTTCTTCTTTATTTTATATTTTTTTTATTCTTCTTCTTGAGAGTCCATCCATTTTCCTGTTTCCTCTTTCCCTTCTTTATCGCTGCATCCCCTTAGGCCGGTCCTCTTCCTCCTCCTCCTCCTCACACACACACCTTGGGTCCCATTTACCCACCCAAAATCGTCTGGATTCGTAGGATTTGTGAAATACCTAATGTAACTCTACCAACAGTCACGTAAGAGTAAGTGAATAAGTGTGAGATGATTTTTCCCGAGATAGAGAAATAGTCTTATTTTCCTGAGAGAGAGAGAGAGAGAGAGAGAGAGAGAGAGATGTAGTGTAATTCTCCTAAGAGATAAGAGAGGAGGAGGAGGAAGAGGACCGGCCTAAGGGGATGCAGCGATAAAGAAATTGGAAAATAGAAGGACCTATGTGAATGTAAAGACGCTGGGGATGAAAGAAGTTGAAGAAATGATAACTTGCGTATTGTGAGTTATTAAACAAATCACATCTACTCGAGGTGATGAATGAAAAAGAAAATACTTACAGATTAAATAATATCGACTTAGTTATATTGAAAGGTAAATTAATATCTTGGGGTGATTATTATGAGCCTGTATGATAGTTGAAGCTTGTTGTCTTGACGAAGCTTTTGTCTTGGTTCAAGCTTGTTGTCTTGGTTGAAGCTTATCTTGGTGAAGCTTTTGTCTTAGTTGAAGCTTGTTGTCTTGAAGCTTTTGTCTTAGTTGAAGCTTGTTGTCTTGATGAAGCTTTTGTCTTAGTTGAAACTGTCTTGATGAAGCTTGTTGTCTTGATGAAGCTTGTCTTGATGAAGCTTTTGTCTTATTTGAAGCTTGTTGTCTTGAAGCTTTTGTCTTAGTTGAAGCTTGTTGTCTTGATGAAGCTTTTGTCTTAGTTGAAACTTGTCTTGATGAAGCTTGTTGTCTTGATGAAGCTTGTTGTCTTGATGAAGCTTGTCTTGATGAAGCTTTTGTCTTAGTTGAAGCTTGTTGTCTTGATGAAGCTTTTGTCTTAGTTGAAGCTTGTTGTCTTGATGAAGCTTTTGTCTTGGTTGAAGCTTATCTTGATGAAGCTTTTGTCTTAGTTGAAGCTTGTTGTCTTGGTGAAGTTTTTGTCTTAGTTGAAGCTTGTTGTCTTGATGAAGCTTGTTGTCTTGATGAAGCTTTTGTCTTAGTTGAAGCTTGTTATCTTGATTGGCGTGAGGTGATTGGTTGATGATTTATCTTCTTGGTAGTTATCTTGAAGACGATGGACGAATTACTTCACCTGTGTGTGTCTGTGTGTCTGTGTGTGTGTAAAATAATAATAATAATAATTAACGGTTTATTGAAAAAGTTCTGCAGCCCGAAGGCTGAAAATATACATTGGACATAAATGACTTATTACATACATTGGCGGTTTAACAAAAGCCTTCATTAGAGAAAGGTAAAGGAACATACAGTGAACATACAGATTAATGTAGGTGTTGAACAGCAAAAACGTAGTGTAGTAACTCCCTCCCAGATGGTGTTAGGAGGGACCTCACGTGGTGTAGTAGTTCCCTCACAGATGGTGTTATGAGGGGCCTCCCGTGGTGTAGTAATTCCCTCACAGATGGTGTTATGAGGGGCCTCACGTGGTGTAGTAATTCCCTCACAGATGGTGTTATGAGGGGCCTCAACCGGTGTAGTAATTCCCTCACAGATGGTGTTATGAGGGGCCTCACGTGGTGTAGTAATTCCCTCACAGATAATAGTGCTTATGAGGGCCTCACGTGGTGGCGGCCATTTCCTCACAGATGGTGTTATGAGGGGCCTCACGTGGTGTAGTAATTCCCTCACAGATGAATTGTTATGAGGGGCCTCACGTGGTGTAGTAATTCCCTCACAGATGGTGTTATGAGGGGCCTCACGTGGTGTAGTAACTCCTTCACATATGGTGTTATGAGGGGCCTCACGTGGTGTAGTAATTCCCTCACAGATGGTGTTATATGAGTGAGGTGTGGTTCCAGGCCTTCCTATCGTAGACAGATTAACACATCGCTGGTAGTTGGGTCTCACGGGCCGTTATCACTGGGTACCTGGGACCTCACTGTGTGAAAGGTCAACTTGGGTACCACTGTTACTGTTGAGTTGTTCTCACTGACTTAAGCACTGTTCACCACTGTTCACCTCTGTTTAACACTGGTTCCATTTCTTTCCTAAATGAAATAGTAACTTCTGGCGTGAACTTGTTGATATTACGGTGGGGAGGAGGGTTCAGGGGAGGGAGTTGGTATGGGCCAACATAGCAGTTGACCTGGCTGCTCCGAGAGGAGCGCCAGGTACGTCTTGACCCTTCGGTGGTCAAGGATGTATGTGTGTCGGTGTGTGTGTGTGTCGGTGTGTGTGTGTGTGTGTGTGTGTGTGTGTGTGTGTGTGTGTGTGTGTGTGTGTGTGTGTGTGTGTGTGACTGCAGGATGATATTAATACTCTTCTTTCTTCTATGTCACCAGGTATTTGCAACTTACCTGTGCCTAATTAGTACAGGTAGAGGGGCATCAGGACAATGATCACCTGTCTTATGTCTGTCTTAGGAACGTTTGTCTGGGGACGGGAGATTTCTTTTTTTAGATCACCTTAAGAATCTTCGCCCCAGCTTATTCCACCTAAAGATTAACTCCCCTAACCTAACCTAACCTAACCTAACCTAACCTAACCTAACCTAACCTAACCTAACCTAACCTCCGAAATGGTGGTTAGTCCATAGGTGAAATAAACTGGGGTGGAAATTCTTCAAGTGATCAGATTTTTATTTTTTTTTAACATATCCTTTAAATTCTTGTCAGACTCGGATCACCAGTTCTGGTAGTTCGCTGTTCAGTGTCTTCAGGTGGCAGTAATAACATTGTGATTTTTTGATTGATTTTTGTGGTTGGGGTGATATTCATCTTGTAAATAAGCAGGTGGTGACCGGTGATTGATGGAGGTAACATTAATTACTAATCAGTAGAGGGACCTTTAATATGTGTATGGTTTCTTATCGTGACAAAAAGTGATGGTGAAGACGTTACTCTCAACAGTTTAATTCTTCCTTTGTTGGTCGGGTCAGGTCAGGTCAGGTCAGGTCAACATTTAGGACCATTTGGAAATATAGGTCAGGTACCGCCATCTTGTTTACGTCCCGGGTCACGACATGGCCGGCCGCCCACAGTGCCACAACACGGAGGAGGGCCTGGTGGCACTCATCACCTGTATTCACTAATTAACTCTTGGTATATTGATAAAATTCACAGTTTGCCTCAAAGTTCACCGGCGTATGTTACTGCGACCACAACAATACTTATCCGGAACCCAAATTTGCCGACAAAACATGAAATTTCAGACATGTAAACAATACCTGTAAAATATAGATCTCCAATCACACCAAAACTCTGATTTTACTTGAATTTGACATAAGAAACAGACATAAGATGCTTTAAGTAAGATAAGCCAAGGGAAGAATTCGTAAGATCTTTTGAGGGAAGGAGTTGGGTTTTACCTGGTGATGCTATTAAGACAACGTTCCCCCAATGAGACATTCTATTCTTCAGGTAGACATTTATTTTGTTAACCTCACCAATACAACCAGAAGACACCGACAACAAGATTATTTTCACCAATCGTTGTTTCCTTATTATGTATTACCATTACCTAAACTTCGATACTATTGGGCAAAATACAATAATAAATCACTTTGTTCACATCTGGTCAATGATTCCTTACTCTGGTGGATGTGAAACAAAAACATTCACAACAAACTATCAAAGAACGTTTTATTGAGTAAGTTTGTATGTTTGTTTGTGTATCAGTGTGTGTTTGTTTTTTGTTTTTCAATATGGCTGCCATGAGTTATTTCAGATATTTAACATGAGTAAAATACGTGATGTCAGTCGTTAATTATCAGTAGGGAAGTTAAGAGCGTTTAGACCTTCTGTTAACTGTATGAGGATATTTAATCAACATTGACAAGAGAAATGGAAGGATGTGTGGAAGAAATTGGTGGATAATTTTAGGTGAGTGGAAGAGATATTTGATAATTTTATCAGAAATATAATAAAAATAAATGGTAGATTATAGGTGTGTGTGTGTGTGTGTGTGTGTGTGTGTGTGTGTGTGTGTGTGTGTGTGTGTGCGTGCGTGTCCAATCTACAGAGCATTAGATTATAGAAGATAGTTTTGCCAATCATAAATTATAATTATAATCAATGATATTATAGGTGTGGAGGAGAGTAGACAAGATGGCGGAAGTTATAATATTGGATATAATCGCTTTTGTAATTATACGTGAATTATAGAGGTGAAGCAATAGTGTCTAAATCAAATATACCTTTGATAATTAGTTATGATTGTTGAAGGAAGTGAAGGTTGGGATGCAGGTGACATGCTCATCAGGTGACATGCTCATCAGGTGACATGCTCATTAGGTGACATGCTCATCAGGTGACATGTTCATCAAATGGCATGTTCATCAGGTGTCTTGTTCATCAGGTGTCATGTTCATCAGGTGACATGTTCATCAGGTGTCATGTTCATCAGGTGACATGTTCATCAGGTATTATGTTCATCAGATGGCATGTTCATCAGGTGTCTTGTTCATCAGGTGTCATGTTCATCAGGTGACATGTTCATCAGGTGTCTTGTTCATCAGGTGTCATGTTCATGAGGTGACATGTTCATGAGGTGACATGTTCATCAGGGTGTCTTGTTCATCAGATTGTCATGTTCATCAGGTGACATGTTCATCAAGTGTCTTGTTCATCAGGTGTCATGTTCGTCAGGTTACATGTTCATCAGGTGTCTTGTCCATCAGGTGTCATGTTCATCAGGTGACATGTTCATCAGATGTCTTGTTCATCAGGTGTCATGTTCATCAGGTGACATGTTCATCAGGTGACATGTTCATCAGGTGTCATGTTCATCAGGTGTCATGTTCATCAGGTGTCATGTTCATCAGGTGTCATGTTCATCAGGTGTCATGTTCATCAGATGTCATGTTCATCAGGTGTCATGTTCATCAGGTGTCATATTCATCAGGTGACATGTTCATCAGGTGTCATGTTCATCAGGTGTCATATTCATCAGGTGACATGTTCATCAGGTGTCATGTTCATCAGATTTCATATTCATCAGGTGACATGCTCATCAGATGTCATGTTCATCAGGTGTCATATTCACCAGGTGACATGTTCATCAGGTGTCATGTTCATCAGGTGTCATGTTCATCACGTGTCATGTTCATCAGGTGTCATGTTCATCAGGTGTCATGTTCATCAGGTGACATGTTCATCAGGTGTCATGTTCATCAGATGGCATGTTCATCAGGTGTTTTGTTCATCAGGTGTCATGTTCATCAGGTGACATGTTCATCAGGTGTCTTGTTCATCAGGTGTCATGTTCATCAGGTGACATGTTCATCAGGTGTCTTGTTCATCAGGTGTCATGTTCATCAGGTGACATGTTCATCAGGTGTCATGTTCATCAGGTGTCATGTTCATCAGGTGACATGTTCATCAGGTGTCATGTTCATCAGGTGACATGTTCATCAGGTGACATGCTCATCAGATGCCATGTTCATCAGGTGTCATATTCATCAGGTGACATGTTCATCAGGTGTCATGTTCACCAGGTGTCATATTCATCAGGTGACATGTTCATCAGGTGTCATGTTCATCAGCTGTCATGTTCATCAGGTGTCATGTTCATCACGTGTCATGCTCATCAGGTGACATGTTCATCAGGTGACATGTTCATCAGGTGTCATGCTCATCAGGTGACATGTGTTCATCAGGTGACATGTTCATCCGTTAATCATGTTCATCAGGTGTCATGTTCATCAGGTGTCATGTTCATCAGGTGACATATTCATCAGGTGACATGTTCATCAGGCGACATGTTCATCAGGTGTCATGTTCATCAGGTGACATGTTCATCAGGTGACATGCTCATTAGATGTCATGTTCATTAGGTGTCATATTCATCAGGTGACATGTTCATCAGGTGTCATGTTCATCAGGTGTCATGTTCATTAGGTGTCATATTCATCAGGTGACATGTTCATCAGGTGTCATGTTCATCAGGTGTCATGTTCATCAGGTGTCATGTTCATCAGGTGTCATGTTCATCAGGTGTCATGTTCATCAGGTGTCTTGTTCATCAGGTGTCATGTTCATCAGGTGACATGTTCATCAGGTGATATGTTCATCAGGTGTCATGTTCATCAGGTGTCATGGTCATCAGGTGTCATGTTCATCAGGTGACATGTTCATCAGGTGTCATGTTCATCAGGTGTCATGTTCATCAGGTGACATATTCATCAGGTGACATATTCATCAGGTGTCATGTTCATCAGGTGACATGTTCATCAGGTGACATGCTCATCAGATGTCATGGTCATCAGGTGTCTTGTTCATCAGGTGTCATGTTCATAAGGTGTCATGTTCATCAGGTGACATGTTCATCAGGTGTCATGTTCATCAGATGGCATGTTCATCAGGTGTCTTGTTCATCAGGTGTCATGTTCATCAGGTGACATGTTCATCAGGTGTCTTGTTCATCAGGTGTCATGTTCATCAGGTGACATGTTCATCAGGTGTCTTGTTCATCAGGTGTCATGTTCATCAGGTGACATGTTCATCAGGTGTCATGTTCATCATGGTGTCATGTTCATCAGGTGTCATGTTCATCAGGTGACATGCTCATCAGGTGACATGTTCATCAGATGGCATGTTCATCAGGTGTCTTGTTCATCAGGTGTCATGTTCATCAGGTGTCATCATCCATCATCAGATGTCATGTTCATCAGGTGTCATATTCATCAGGTGACATGTTCATCAGGTGTCATGTTCATCAGGTGTCATATTCATCAGGTGACATGTTCATCAGGTGTCATGTTCATCAGTGTGATCAGGTGACATGTTCATCAGGTGTCATGTTCATCAGGTGACATGTTCATCAGATGTCATGTTCATCAGGTGTCATCATCAGGTGTCATGTTCATCAGGTGACATGTTCATCAGGTGTCATGTTCATCAGGTGTCATATTCATCAGGTGACATGTTCATCAGGTGTCATGTTCATCAGGTGACATGTTCATCAGGTGTCATGTTCATCAGGTGACATGTTCATCAGGTGTCATCATCAGGTGACATGTTCATCAGGTGTCATGTTCATCAGGTGTCATGTTGTTCATCAGGTGTCATGTTCATCAGGTGTCATGTTCATCAGGTGACATGTCATCAGATGTCATGTTCATCAGGTGTCATCATCAGGTGTCATGTTCATCAGGTGTCATGTTCATCAGGTGTCATGTTCATCACGTGTCATGTTCATCAGGTGTCATGTTCATCACGTGTCATGTTCATCAGGTGACAGTGACAGTCATCTTATTTGTTGTATTCATGTCATTTTATTGTCCTGTCATGTTCTTTGTTTATAATGATTTGGTTATAGTGTTGCAAGTATTATATATTTTTATGAGACTTCTGAGTTTTATAGTTCATTATACCTTGAAGTTTGTTATTATGTTAAAGTAACTCCAATAGTTCTGTAAGTTCCTGAGGCTGTATCCATGTTTTGTATTTTTGTCTGTAATATCTGTACAATGTTTACCTCCAAGATACAGCCAACACACACACACACAAACACACACACACGATTCACCATTATAGATTGATAAATACTTCACCAGGGGCCGGATACTCAAAACACCTTATAAGTTACGTTTTTCAGCATGATACAGTACCATATATTGTGGAAGCCTTACACTACCATAAATTTAGCATACTCAAAATTTAATTATGGTTCCGTAAGCCTTCCGTAAGTTCTCGTAACTCTAGTGTTTACCCTGTAAATTAAGTTCTCTTGTCGGACGATAGATGTCAGTGCAGATGCTAGTTGGCCAATCAACGCTCAGTTAACAAAATCATCAACCAATCACAAGAGAAGGAGAAATCAGCTGAGAGCGACGAACGTAATATTATTTTGTAAACATGGAAGGACCACCAGCCAAGAAGAGACGACCTAATTTCAGTGAGATGGGGGATATATTTCTGGGTTCGAGAGATGATGTAATGGGCAATTGCAGGAACTACCGAGAAAATTTTTCCATTACCATAAACATTCTGGGGATGAGGGATATTTTCTTGATTTGTGATAACTGTCTCGTTAACGGGAAAACACTCATTCATTCACGGTAGTGCTCTTCACCAATTGTTCTGGCTAACAGAGATCTCACAGTATTTGGTGTTTTACCCCACTAGAATTTAGGTAAATAATCCCTTGCATAATGTTGGCCTGTGACAAGACACATAAGCTATACTAAGATAGCCTTATTCTGGGCAAATTCAAATAAATTGGTTATTGATAGCATAGCCTTGCCTAACCTAAATGACAAATCACTTCTCTTAAATTACTCATTTAGCCTAGACCCTGGTGTTTTCCTTTCAATGTTGGGAACATTTGGTCTGAATTGTCTTCAAGTTCATACAAAAAACAACAATTTAAAACCTGAAAATATATCGGATTAGCCGTAAATTTTCTTAAATTAATACTCTACCTATGATAATGTTCAAGGAAAGTCTGGAACTAGGCCTAAGGTAGCTGTTAGACAAAGTGTCTCACTGACGGCCTGACGCTCACCAAAAACCATGTACACATTCTCTAACCTAACATACCATAACATAACATAACCAAACCTATCTATCTAACCTATACCCTATTATCTATCTAACCTATACCCTATTAGTATAATTTCTTATTTAAATAATCCTCATGTTCTAACTAAATTAAGTAGGCCCCATGTTTAAACATTTATTTGCCTAAGACTGAAAAAGCAGTTATATAGGCACCTATTAATCAAGGTAATTGCAATCCATATTTTACACCTAATATCATTTAATTTTGGCTAGCCTATGGAAATTTATAGCCTTTCATGTTATCATAAGCCTTACACATAAAAAAATAGGCTAAGACTATTGGTTGAATATTAGAAAAACAAGGCGAAGTCTTGGCAGGAATGTTCACTTGACCTCATATTTGGCTTTCATTACTGAGGGATATTTACGGCTATACAACATTAATAAGTTCTATCTGCAAGTTTACTCAGTCATAAAACATATTTTTACCCTAAGTGTGAACAATACAAACCTTCTGTTTTGGTAAGAAATACTTTATAATGTGTAAGAAGACAAAAGATGCGTCTCTTCCACACTGAGACAAACACAAACACTCAAGCCGCTTATTATACAACAAAAAAGTTACGAAAAAGACAAAGTGAAATATTATATTTCAGTATGTTGATGTACAAAACATTTTCTTCTTTATTCTATGATAAAACAAGTCTAACAAGCATTATTACAACATATATTATTATTATTATTTTCTATACAATCGGGAATTAGTCACTACTACATCCGGGTTGAGAGTGTTACACAACCTCGGGAGCTGGTGTAAGTTACTTGCGTTAACTTACGGAGTTCGATGTCAAATATTGGTTTTGAGTATACCATCTGTGTTTTGAGTATACCATCTGTGTTTTGAGTATACCATCTGTGTTTTGAGTATACCATCTGTGTTTTGAGTATACCATCTGTGTTTTGAGTATGCCAATCTGAGACTGTGAGTCCAGTTACGGGTACGCAACGACATACAGTCCCATAAATTTTTTTGAGTATCCGGCCCCAGGTGTTGGCCAGAATCACCAACACTACATGATCTAGATACTGGGATCAGCAGTGACATAAGCAAGTTTGCGGATGACACCAAAATAGGGCGGCAGATTAATTCAGGGCAGGATGCAAATGCACTACAGTGCGTTCATGTTCGGAATAAAGCAAACAGAGTATTGGGTTTTATATCGAAAAGTGTAAGTAATAGGAGTGGGGAGGTCATATTGCAATTATATCTTGCGCTAGTCAGGCCGCACCTCGATTATGCTGTTCAGTTCTGGTGCCCTTATTATAGAATGGATATCAATTCACTGGAGTCGGTGCAGCGAAGAATGACGAAAATGATTCCGGGACTTAGAAACCTTCCATATCAAGATAAGTTAAAGAAACTTAACTTACATCTCCTAGAAAGACGAAGAGTGCGGGGAGATATGATAGAAGTATTTAAGTGGGTGAAAGGAATCAATAAAGGGGATATAGATAAAGTTCTCATAATATCCGAGCAGGATAGGACTCGTAGCAACGGATTCAAGTTGGATAAGTTTAGGTTTAGGAGGGAGATAGGAAGAAACTGGTTCACAAATAGGGTGGTAGACGAGTGGAACAAGCTTAGCTTCTTTGTAGTAAGTGCGGGAACTCTGGAGAGTTTTGAAAGGAGGCTAGATAGATTCATGGATGATAGAGAGTGGTAGTAACTCTCGACAGGAGCTGCCATGCACAGACCAACCGGCCTATTGCAGACTCCTAATGTTCTTATGATTATTGTTGGTGATCTTGACGTGTTCTCCATCACAGTCTTGTCTATAGGTTTGCTTTCTTCCCTCCCTTCTTTCCCCCCTCCCTCACTTCCTCTCTCTCTCTCTCCCTCCCTCTCTCTCTCCCTCCTTCCACTCCCTCCCTCCCTCCCTCCTTCCACTCCTTCCACTCTCTCCCTCCTTCTCCTGTCATCTTCCACCGCCCGTGAAGAGACTCTGATACTCCTTGTAGCAATATGACAGTGACAAGAGATCTTCAGTAACTGTCTAATCATGATTCAGTTGTTGACAGTTCATTAACTAACAGTCTAATGAACTGTCAAGAAGTGAGTGTGAGATATATTTCCCAACTACTGTTACATTAGTACAATGAATCTCTCCGTGTCGTAACAAGCAGTTACTAGGAACTTTATGCAACACTGGTGGACATAAACATATTGTACAATTCATGTCAGGTATAGGTCAGGTCACGTCATGTATAGATCAGGTCAAGTCAGGTATAGATCAGGTCACGTCAGGTATAGGTCATGGCACGTCAGGTATAGGTTATGTCAGGTCAGGTATAGGTCCGGCCATGTATATGTTAGGTCATGTCGAGTATAGGCCAGGTCAAGTCAGGTATAAGTCATGTCAGGTCAAGTGTAAAAGCTCAACTAACACACAAAAGAAACACAAATTTAAAAACTAAGCTCAAACACAATACTGTCTCATCATCACCCTGCAACACACAACATATTATCACTGCAACACCCGAACACAAACACAGTGGCTAGGATTATGTATTTACGTAATATATGTAACACTGACTAACATATAAACCCATTACTTTAAACACTTGATAACGCATGAGGAACAGTATATACAGCTTAGGTTAGGTTAGGTGTGTTGTATGTCCTTGGGGTACTTTGTCCTAGGAGTGTTTTTGTCCTTGGGGGGGATATTGTCCTAGGAAAGATTTTGTCCAAGGGGATTTTGATCTAGGAGAGCTTCTGTCCTAGGAGTGATTTTGTCCTAGGAACATAACATAAGAATGGAGGAAACTGCAGCAATAGGCCCATACGAGGCAGTCCCATTTACACCCAGCCCCTATTGCTCATATATCCATCTAACCTATCTTTGAAGCTATCCAGCGTATTCGAGTTAATGATGATGTTTGGTAACTCGTCCAGTACTCTATTTCCAAACCAATGTTTACCTATTTCGCGCCTAAATCTAAATTTGTCTAATTTAAAACCATTGTTACGAGTTCGCTCCTGGTTGGATAGTTTGAGTACCTTTGTTATATCATCTTTGTTTAGCTCAGACTTTCATTTATACGCCTCGGTCTTATCGCCCCTCACTCTACGTCTCTCGATGGAGTGCAAATTAAGATGCTTTAACCTGCTTCTGTACTCGAGGTTCCTAATGCCCGGGATTAGTCTTGTCATTCTCCTCTGAATTCTTTCTGGGGATTCTATATCCATTCTGTGATACGGTGACCAGAACTGAACTGCGTAGTCCATGTGCGGTCTGACAAGCTCAAGATATAGTTTTAGGATAACCTCGCTAGTCTTGTTACAAACACTCCTTTGTATGAACCCAAGTACTTTGTTAGCCTTGTCTCGAGCTAATACACATTGTTGACTCGGAGGGATTTTGTCCAGCACTCTCCTACTCGTCATCATATAAGTGTAATCTCATTAAAAAGTTTTAGGATACAAGAATTATTATAATCTTGTGAAGAATATTTCAATGTTTAGAAATTTTTCACAATTCTACCTGTCTGTACCTGTTGTCACACCAAATGACGGTGATGAACAAGACATCCAGGTAACTCTCACTTATTGACTTACCTGTTGTAATCACTCTAATCTAATGGTAATAAGGTTATGGAGGTGCTATCTACTCTTAGTCGAATTGCCTTCTTTGTGATCATTGTTGGTATAATCATCTGCACTGTATACATTGATTGTATACCTATACTGTTATAGACATGACAAGTCAGTGAACTTGTATGAAAAATTTACTGCAAATATCTATCTATCTCTCTCTGTCTGTCTGTCTAGACCACTGGTGGATAACTCGCCAAACCACACTGGTGGATCACTGACCAAGACCACACTGGTCATCACTGGCCAAGACCACACTGGCCTAAGAATACCCAGTATCAAAGATAAAATAATTGAAGTCAACCTCATGATAGCCCTGAGGCTTCTGCGTGGTGATCCTGATAACATTGCTTCTAAGAAACTGCTGGAATATATGAGTCATGAAACTGGTGAATCTAGTGACCCAAACTACCGCTACACATATGAGGATGTTTGGACTAGACCATCTGTACAAAGCTGAGACACACCAGCACTTCCTGCCACCCTGGCGGACAGTTCCCTTCGACATGACAACACCCTTGTACCCGCCTACACGCCTGACCACACACAATCCATATCTCCAACACATTGCCAAAGTCAGAGCTCTTGACCACACACATAACCTGCAGGGACTGAAAATAACATCACACAGACCATCTACACTGACGGCTCTCTTAACACTGTCTGTGGGAGGGCTGGAAGTGCTGCCATTGTGGCTCAGCCTAAAGGTAATGTAATAGAGAAAGGAGCTTGAATTAGTAACTGGTCATCCAATCTACAAACTGAACTATTTGCCATACTCACAGCCCTGAAACTTATCCTCACTACTTGCTCTTGATACCCTAAACTCAGATTGTCACCCGCTTGTCTCTGAAGCCAGACACAAGTATATGTGTCTTGTTGACGGGGGGTCAGGATCAAGCTGCTGTGGATCCCCCCTCACAGAGGCATCAGTCAACATAATAGAGTTGATGCCTTAGCTAAACTCGCGTCCAACAATGACAATGCTAAATACAATCTAGGAGTGTCGAATAAAACCCTAAAAACAAAAAACTATGAACAGGAAAGAACTTGTTGATAAATTTGAAGCCAATAGACAAGTGCAAACAGGCACTAGTCAATCCATTGTTTACCATGATGAGATGTATCAAGTAAAACATGTTTATGGAGCAAGTAACAAGATCACTAGATTACAAGATGTTGTAACCGCTAGACTAAGGTTAGGATATAAGTATACTGTACCTTTGGCAGTATGTTCCTCAAGCAGATGTGAACAAAATTAAATGTAAAGTGTGTGGCCAGACATATGGCAACACACTCCAACACTACGTCTTAGACTGTGAAAAAATAGAATCTAATAGGGATAGATCCAAGCGCACTGTGTATGTAATGGCATCTAGTACCTCATCATAATTTTATGTACCGCCTTAAACAATGTACTGGAAATACTCTGTAACATTCATTGCCATAATATCAAAATCACTGGGGTCTGATAAACACCCTTTGTGGCCTCTACTCTGTAATCCCGTTTATGCTACCGCTCACAGTATGAGTATGGGGTGCACAATAAACTAGCTGGTGATCGCGGTAAAATTGTAATTCAATTGGCCAAGACCACACTGGTGGATCACTGGCCAAGACCACACTGGTGGGTCACTGGCCAAGACCACACTGGTGGGTCACTGGCCAAGACCACACTGGTGGGTCACTGGCCAAGACCACACTGGTGGGTCACTGGCCAAGACCACACTGGTGGGTCACTGGCCAAGACCACACTGGTGGGTCACTGGCCAAGACCACACTGGTGGGTCACTGGCCAAGACCACACTGGTGGATCACTGGCCAAGACCACACTGGTGGGTCACTGGCCAAGACCACACTGGTGGGTCACTGGCCAAGACCACACTGGTGGGTCACTGGCCAAGACCACACTGGTGGATCACTGGCCAAGACCACACTGGTGGATCACTGGCCAAGACCACACTGGTGGATCACTGGCCAAGACCACACTGGTGGGTCACTGGCCAAGACCACACTGGTGGGTCACTGGCCAAGACCACACTGGTGGGTCACTGGCCAAGACCACACTGGTGGATCACTGGCCAAGACCACACTAGTGGGTCACTGGCCAAGACCACACTGGTGGGTCACTGGCCAAGACCACACTGATGGATCACTGGCCAAGACCACACTGGTGGATCACTGGCCAAGACCACACTGGTGGATCACTGGCCAAGACCACACTGATGGATCACTGGCCAAGACCACACTAGTGGGTCACTGGCCAAGACCACACTGGTGGGTCACTGGCCAAGACCACACTGGTGGATCACTGGCCAAGACCACACTAGTGGGTCACTGGCCAAGACCACACTGGTGGGTCACTGGCCAAGACCACACTGGTGGGTCACTGGCCAAGACCACACTGATGGATCACTGGCCAAGACCACACTGGTGGATCACTGGCCAAGACCACACTGGTGGATCACTGGCCAAGACCACACTGGTGGATCACTGGCCAAGACCACACTGGTGGATCACTGGCCAAGACGTTACTCTAAACAGTTTAATTCTTCCTTTTGTTGGTCAAGTCAACATTTAGGACCATTTAGGGATACAGGAGGTCAGGCGCCGCCATCTTGTTGACGTCCCGGGTCACGACATGGCCGGCCGCCCACAGTGCCACAACACGGAGGAGGGCGGCGGCACTCATGGCACTCATCACCCATGACCAGTAATCAGTGATGAGAGCAACACAAAATATAATTAAGATATAAATATTTGAAATATATAACGAATTTACACACTTGGCCACAGTACGACTGATAAGGGAGGGGGGGAATTGATGTATTTCTAGGTGATGAACTAAAATGAAGCGAGAGTATTGCTGTGACAAACATGCAAGTGCCCCTACATTTAGGTGATCACAAAAACATCTAATAACTAATGTGACCTTCTCTAGCCTACTACACTCTAGGTGGCGCCGGGGAAATGCTTCTGGTGGTCATCTTGGTGTGTCCTCCCAGTCCTGGCACCTGGGCATATCTTGTGTGGTGGTTGTGTCACCTCACTTGTGTAGGATGACTCTGACGTGTTGTATCAGCTTAAGGACTGTTGACCTCATTGCACAGGGACTTAATACACCCATAAGAGGCCATTTAATAGGTGTTAATAATGTCCTCATACCTGTGGACTGTCCGTGTATCGTACCGTCGTGTGGAGGTGTGCAGTACAGGGTGGTTCACTAGGCTGTAGAGAACCACCCTGTATGTCACCTGTTTCTCGCCCACCCTGTACTGTACTTATCCAGGTGTCAATGCTGTTGTCGTTCACTTTGCATATGTATTAAATAGGCTGAATATACTTCTTCAATTGAATAGTTGTGCCCCAACACACTGCCGCCCACACCATGACTGAACCTCCGTCGGCAGAGGTCAATTTCAACAATATTGACGCCAGCATACTTGTGTTGCTCACGTCTCCACACCCCTGCAAGGGTATTGGTAGTCGATACTGTACATCGACTCTCATTTATGAAGACTCGCAGTCATCTCCAGTTGACGAGAACAGTGTTAACCTGGCAGTCATAACACCTGTGGCCGGTCGTGGGGCCTCGTACGATCATCAGGGGGACGAGTCCTTACTGTCTGGTGGTCTAACAGCGCCGCTACGAGGATGACCTGTAGTCTGGCGATCCGGATGAGGCAGTGGCCTTACCCAGGAGTGATCGGGGGTGTAGGACCCGTCCTCCAGGTGCCTCCTACACACCTGGAGACACATCAGTCCCTTAGGCCACCACTCTGACGGTCACCATCTGTCAGCCACTACAACGCCCTGACAACTTCATCTTGGTCTAGATATCGTCTGACACCATTAACCAACATCGAGCAGCCAAGATGGTGGATGAGAAGTTGAGGCGGGGATAACTCCTTCTGCCGGAGCCTGACACCACTGTCCTGTAGGGGTGATCAGACACAAGGATGCCTGACGGGGTCTTGTGTAGTTCATCCAACCCTTCAGGTAGTTATCCTGGTCTACATCTACGGTGGTTCATGTGTGACACAAACAAACAATGCTCTTTTAATTTATTTTTAACACGTATATGCGGCACAGGTGTTCAGGCGTCTTAAGATGGGAGTTTTAGTGTATAATTTATTTCTATTTGCAGCTAATGCCATTTACCATCTTGAAATTTGGTCTGTGGAATAAACTTCACATTACGCCAGGCTGTGTGTGTCTGTTTGTGTCTATATGCCTAGTAGGGGGAGTGTCTGGCTGAAGCTTCATCCATTGTCGTAGCTCTCAGGACTCCAAATGGAAACCTAACGACTCTCTGTTGTTTCTCTTAATGTGAAAATACCAGATGACGACAGCCACGCCCAGCCTCGTGACAACACCTGAAGCTACACGTGTCAGGGTTGAGATTTGTTCAGGTGTTTCATAAGGATTTTTTTCTCGGGTTGTTTGTACACCTGTAAGTCATTAATTCATACATCCATCAGGTCATTCAACAAACCACAGGAGAGAAATAGATTAAACGAACCTTACGTTACTGGTTTTAAGGAAGGAAACAAAATGGCGGAAGATACAGAGTGTCCTAATACCTGCTTATTACCTGTTGATATGATCGCATTCTTCATATCAGTACACGAATACAAAAAATCTTGCTGTAATTATCAAATACAAATAGGTGGTGTATGCTTACGTTATAATACAGTACAATACAATATACACCAGTACAGGTATACTCTAACACCTGCCACTCTGTCACAGGTGTGGAAATTGAAGGCTGGTACACAGGTGTCTTATTCATATATTCCTCCTACTTGTGTTCATTGTCCTCTTGTTGTCCTGCTAGATATTAATTATTTTGTTATTGTTTATCATCTTGCTGTAGTTGTCGTGGGAACATTATTTCAGCGTTTATGAAATATTTACAAAGCAATACCTGTCTTTATACAATTAATATGTATAGAGTAATATTTGTCTTTGATCAATATTTCTAGAACGTCTGTCAAGCATTCAACAACATGTAGGCTTAGATCAGGACTTTTATCATCCCAGTGTGATCAGCGGAAAGTGATCAGCATAGTTTAATCATCGTCGTCTGATCACTCTCATGAGATCAGTTTTGAGGTCTCCATCTAGTTGTAAACATTACCTCAGTCTGAAGATTTTTGTAGTCCTCGTTATCTTGAACAGCAACAACAACAACAACAACAACTGGTTAATGGACAGATTACAACATTATCCCATAACCACCACCACCACCACCACAACAACCACAACCACCACCATCACAACAACAACAACCACCACCACCACCACCATCACCACCACCACAACCACCACCATCACCACCACCACAACCACCACCACCACAACAACCACAACCACCACAACAACCACAACCACCACAACAACAACCACCACAACAACAACAACACAAACGAGAAACAACTGACTGATGAGCAATACGACACTTCCTCTCAGTGACCTCCCAACCACAACTTCCTCAATTCACATCACTGTTGTTTTCTGGCCACGATTATTTCTTTGTTTACTTTTCACACATACCTGAGCGGAACTAACCCCCCCCCCCCTTCATACAGGTGAGGTGGAAGCCTACGGGAAGATGGTTGAACAGGGCTTCATGGTGTGATCTTCATGGTGTGGTTTTCATGGTGTGGTCTTCATGGTGTGGGCTTCATGGTGTGGTCTTCATGGTGTGATCTTCATGGTGTGGTCTTCATGGTGTGGTCTTCATGGTGAGATCAGTGTAATGTGGTCAACGTATTGTGGTCAGGTAGATATTCATTATTTATTTTATCGCTGCGAGTAACGTTACACACCTGTCACACACCTGTCACACACTTGTCATACACTTGTCTCGGTTATCTCACCTCTGCTACCTGTACGTTGAGTCTTGATTCAGTAATATACACCTGTGTCTTGGAGTCTTGAGCTGAGGTATACTGGTGAAGACAATATTGAGTGTTGTGTTTCCTGTCAGTAGAGCTTCTGTATCTGCCCTGCCCTACCCTGCCCTGCCCTGCCCTGATCTGATCCTGCCCTGCCCCTGACCTGACCCTGCCCTGCCCTGCCCTGACCCTGCCCTGCCCTGCCC
>NW_024715490.1:0-22065 GCF_018991925.1 Homarus americanus
CCATTGTGCTTCGTTCAGTTACGTGTTATCCTCAGCACCCCAGTACAACTCTGACACTCCTGGTACCCACACCTGACACTCCCAGGTGCACCACCTGACACTCCTGGGTACACCTCTGGCACTCCCAGGTACACCTCCGACACTCCCAGGTGCAACTCTGACACTCCCAGGTACCTCAGACACTTCCAGGTACACCTCTGACACTCCCAGGTACCTCAGACACTCCCAGTTGCACCTCTACAATCCCAGTTTACCTCTGACACTCCCAGGTACACCTCCGATACTCCCAAAGTACACCTCTGACCTCCCAGGTACACCTCAGACACTCATGTTGCACCTCAGACACTGCCAGGTACACCACTGACACTGGCAGGGTACACCTCTTTACTCCCAGGTAAACCTCCGACACCCAGGTACACCTCCGATACTTCCAGGTACACCCTGGCTCTCCCAGGTGCATCTCTGACTCCCAGGTACCTCTGACACTCCCAGGTACACCTCAGGCCTCCCAGGAAAATTCTGGCTTCCAGGTACACCTCTGACACTTCCAGGTACACATCTGACACTCCCAACATTCTCCCAGTTACACCCTGACACTCCCAGGTGACACCTCTGACCTCCCGGACACCTCTGACACTACCAAGTACACCTCTGACACTGTTGCAGGTACACCTCTGACTTCTCCCAAGTACTCTGCAGGCCTCCGATTCTCCCAGGTCATCTCTGACTCTCCCAGTTACACCGCTGACACTCCAGGTACACCCCTGACACTCCCAGGTACACCTTTGACACTCCCAGGTGCTCCTCTGATGCTCCCAGGCCTCATCTGACACTCTCAGGTGCCCGTCAGACCTCCAGGTACCTCTGACACTCCCAGGCACACCTCTGACACTCCCAGGTTCACCCCTGACCTCCCAGGTACACCTCCGACACTCCCAGGTGCACCTCAGACACTCCCAGGTACACCTCTGACACTGCCAGGTGCATCTCTGATGCTCCCAGAGTACTTCTCACTCCCAGGTACACCTCCGACCTCCCAGGTACACTTCCGACACTCCCAGGTACCTCAGACACTCCCAGGTGCACCTCTGACACTGCCAGGTGCCTCTGACCTCCTGGTGCACCTGGCCACGCCCAGGTATGCCACTGACTCTCCCAGGTACAACTCTGGCACTCCCAGGTACACCTCTGACACCCCAGGTACAATCTGACCTCCCTGGTACCACACCTGACACTCCCAGGTACACCACTGACACTCCTAGGTACACCTCTGGCACTCCCAGGTACAACTCCGACCTCCTCAGGTACAACTCTGACACTCCCAGGTACACCTCAGACTCCCAGGTACACCTCCAGCCTCCAGTTCCTCAGACACTCCCAGTTGCACTCGGCACTCCCAGGTACACCTCCTGACCTCCCTGGTACGCACCTGACACTCCGGTACAACATGCAACACTCTGGGTACCTCTGGCACTCCCAGTACACCTCCGACATCCCAGGTACCTCCAGCCTCCCAGGTACTACTCTGACACTCGGTACACCTCAGACACTCCCAGGTATGCCTCTGACACCCCAGGTACACCTCTGACACTGCCAGGTACATCTCTGACACTCCCGGTGAACCTCCTGACACACCAGATACACCTCCGATGCTTCCAGGTACACCCTGACACTCCCAGGTGCATCTCTGACCTCCCAGGTACACCTCTGACATTCCCAGGTACACCTCAGACTCCAGGAACATTTCTGAAACTTCAAGTTTCTGCGCACCAGGTGCATCCTCTGACACTCCCAGGTACCTGTTGAGCACTCCCAGTTACACACCTGACCTCCCAGTGCACCTCTGACACTCCCAGGTACACCTCTGACACTGGCAGTGTACCTCTGACACTCCAGGTACACCTCTGACATGCCAGGTACACCTCCGATACTCCAGGTGCATCTCTGACACTCCCAGTTACAAGCTTGACCACTCCCAGGTACACCGCTGACACTCCCAGGTACACCTCAGACACTCCCAGGTACACCACTGACGCTCCCAGGTACACCCTGACACTCCCAGGTACACCACTGAGCCTCCCAGGTACACCTCAGACAATCTGGGTACACCTCTGACACTTCGGTGCACCTCTGGCACTTCCAGGTACACCTCTGACCTCCCAGGTACACTAATGACACTTTCCTTCACCTCTGACCCTCCGGGTAGTCTCTGTCAGGTACTCCTCGGACGCTCCCAGGTACACCTCAGTCTGACACTCGCAGGTGCCCAGGCTCTCTGGTACACAGCTGACACTGCCAGGCTCCCAGGTACACCTCTGACACCTCCAGATACAACTCTGACACTCCCTGGTACACTGTGCTCTCAGTGCACCACCAACCTCCCACACCTCTGGCACTCCCAGGTACACCTCCGACACTCCCAGGTACAACTCTGTCCTCCCAGTGCACCTCAGACCTCCAGGTACACCTCTGCACTTGGTACACCTCAGACCTCCCAGTTGCACCTGACACTCCCATTTACACCTCTGACACTTCCAGGTACCTCAGACCTCCCAGGTGCGCCACTGAGCCTCCCAGGTACACCCCTGACCTCCCAGGTACACCACTGACACTCCCAGGTACACCTCAGACACACCCAGGTACACCTCTGACACTTCGAGGTACACCTCTGACACTTCAGGTACACCTCTGACACTCATGTACACCAATGACACTACAGGTACACCTCTGACACTCCAGGTGGTCCTCTGACTCCAGGTACTCCTCTGACGCTCCCAGGTACACCTGACATCCCAGTGCACCTCTGACCTCCCAGGTGCCTTCTGACTCTCCCAGGTACCTCTCCCAGGTACACCTGACACATGGTACTGAGACACTGACAGGTGCTCACCTGACACTCCAGGAACACAGACACTCCCAGGTACACCTCTGGCACTCCCAAGTGCACCTCTGACACCCCAGGTGCAACTCTGACCTCCTGTTGTTACCTGACACTCCGGTACACCACTGAAACTCCTAGGTACACCTCTGGCACTCCAGGTACACCTCCGACACTCCAGGTACAACTCCGACAATCCCAGGTACACCTCTGGCACTCCCAGGTACCTGTGACACTTCAAAACCTCTGAACTCCAGTTGCACTTCTACTCCCATACACTCTGACACTCCCAGGTACACCTCAGACACTCCCATGTACACCTCTGACACTGCCAGATACACCTCTGACACTGGCAGGTACCCTCCTGACACTCCCAGGCACCTCTGACTTTCCGTTTCATTATACACAGCACAGCCTCCCAGGTACACCTCAGACACTCCCATGTACTCCTGACACTGGGCCACCTGACTGGCAGTTGCCTCCTCCCAGGTAACCTCCACACCCCAGGTGCCTCCGATACTTCTGGTACACTGACACTCCCAGGTGCATCTCTGACCCTCCCGGTACACCTCACACCTCCAGTGCACCTCAGACACTCCCAGGGTTTGAAACTTCCAGGTCCTCTGACATTTCCAGGTACAGCTCTGACATTCCCGTGCACCAACCTCCCAGGTACACCACTGTCCCATTTACACCTGACACCCAGGTACACCTCTGTCACTCCCAGGTACTCCTCTGATGCTCCCAGGTACTCCTCTGAGCACTCTCAGGTACACGTCCAGACACTCCCAGGTACCTCTGACACTCCCAGGTACACCTCTGACATTCCCAGGTACTGACACTCCCAGGTACACCTCCGCCTCCCAGATACACCTCAGACACTCCCAGGTACCTCTGAGCTGCCAGGTACATCTCTGACACTGCCAGGTACACCTCTGGCCTCCCAGATACACCGCCGATTCTCACAGGTACAGCACTCCCCAATTTCCAGGCAACCCTGACACTCCCGTTGCACCTCTGACTCTCCCAGGTACAGCTTGGACACTCCCAGTTCCCTCCGACACTCCCAGTTACACCCCTGACACTCCAGGTACCTCTGACACACCCAGGTACACCTCTGACCTCCCAGGAACACCACTGACACTGGCAGGTACACCTCTGGCACTCCCAGGTATACCTCTGACACCCAGGTACACCTCCGATGCTCCCAGGTACACCTCTGACACTCCCAGGTACCCGGCACTCCCAGGTACACCTGACGCTCCCAGGTTCTGGCACTCCCAGGTACACCTCTGACACTCCCAGGTACCCCTGACACTCCCAGGTACCTCCGATACTCCCAGGTGCACCTCAGACACTCCCAGGTGCAGCTCTGACCTGCCAGGTACATCTCTGACACTGCCAGGTACACCTCTGACACTCCCAGATACACTCTGACAATCCCAGGTACACCCTGACACTCCCCAGGTACACTCCTGACAATCCCAGGTACACCCCTGACACTCCCAGTTCCTCTGACACTCCCAGGTACACCTTTGACATCCCAGTTCCTCCGACACTCCCCAGTTACCCCTGACCTCCCTGTGCACCTCTGACACTCCCAGGTACGTCTGACACTCCCAGGTACACTTCTGACAGTGGCAGGTACACCTCTGACCTCCCAGGTACACCTCGACACTCCATTTTGCACTTCTGACACTTCCAGGTACACCTCAGACACTCCCAGGTACGCCACTGACACTCCCAGGTACACCCCTTGCTCCAGGTACACCACTGACACTCCCAGGTACACCTCAGACACACCCAGGTACACCTCCTGACACTTCGGGGTACACCTCTGACACTTCAGGTACACCTCTGACACTCCCATGTACACATATGACACTGCCAGGTACACCTCTGACACTCGGTGGTCCTCTGAAGGTCCCAGGTGCTCCTCTGCGCTCCAGGTACACTCTTGCTCCCAGGTACACCTCTGTCACTCCCAGGTGCCCTCTGTCTCCCAGGTACACCGTGACACTCCAGTTTGCTGACACAGCCAGGTACACTTCAGACACTGACAGGTACTCACCTGCTCCCAGGAACACCACCCCAGCCTCCCAGTTGCCTCTTCCCAGTACACCTCTGACACCCCAGGTACAACTCTGACCTCCCTGGTACACCTGACACTCCCAGGTACACCTGTGAGCACCCCCAAGTACAACTCTGACACTCTGGTACACACCTGACACTCCCAGGTACACCACTGAAACTCCCTGGGTACACCTCTGGCACTCCCAGGTACTCACACTCCCAGGTACAACTCCGACCTCCCAGGTACAACTCTGACACTCCCAGGTACACCTCAGACACTCCCAGGTACACCTCTGACACCCCAGGTACACCTCTGACACTGCAGGTACATCTCTGACACTCCCAGGTAAACCTCTGACACACCCAGTGCACCTCCGATATTCCAGGTACACCTTGACACTCAGGTGCATCTCTGACCTCCAGGTACCCTCTGACATTCCCAGGTACCTCACCTCCCAGGAACATTTCTGAACTTCCAGTACACCTCTGACACTTCAGGTACCTCTGACACTCAGGCACCAGCCCAGGCCTCCCAGTTACACCTGACCTCCCAGGTACTCTGCTCAGGTACACCTGACACTACCAGGTACCTCTGACACTGGCAGGTACACCTCAGTCTCAGGGCCTCCTGACATACCCAGGTACACCTCCGGTGCTCCCAGGTACATCTCTGACACTCCAGTTACACCTGGCACTCCCAGGTACACCCATGACACCAGGTACACCTCTGACACTCCTGGGTACCTCAGACACTCCCAGGTACAATTCTGACACTTCCAGGTACACCTCAGACACTCCGGTACCACCACTGACACTCCCAGGTACACCCTGACACTCCCAGGTACACAACTGACACTCCCAGGTACACCTCAGACACTCCTGGTACCTCTGACACTTCAAGGTACACCTCTGACACTTCCAGGTACACCTCTAGACACTCCCAGGTACACCAATGACACTTACAGGTACACCTCTGACACTCCGGTGGTCTCTGAAGCTCCCAGGTACTCCTCGGACGCTCCCAGGTACACCTCTGACTCCCAGGTACACCTCTGACACTCACAGGTACCCTTTGACTCTCCCAGGTACACCGCTGACACTCCCAGGTACACCGCTGACACTGCCAGGTACACCTCAGACACTGACAGGTACCTCAGACATTCCCAGGTACCTCTGTCACTCCCAGGTACAACTCTGACACTCCCAGGTACACCTCAGACACTCCCCAGGTAGACCTCAGACACTCCCAGGTACACCTCAGACACTCCCAGGTGCCTGACACTCCGGTGCACCTCTGACACTCCCAGGTACGCACCTGACACTCCCAGGTACACCACTGACACTCAAGGTACACCTCTGGCACTCCCAGGTACACCTCTGACACCCCCAGGTACAACTCTGACACTCCCTGGTACACACCTGACACTCCAGGTACACCACTGACACTCCTAGGTCACCTGTGGCACTCCCAGGTACACCTCCGACACTCCCAGGTACAACTCTGACACTCCGGTACACCTCAGACCTCCCAGGTACACCTCTGACACTTCCAGGTACACCTCAGACTCTCCCAGTTGCACTTCTGACACTCCCAAGTACACCTCTGACACTCCCAGGTACACCTCAGACACTCCCATGTACACCTCTGACACTGCCAGGTGCACACCTCTGACACTGGCAGGTACACCTCTGACACTGGTACACCTCTGACACACCCAGGTACACCTCCGATGCTCCCAAGTACACCTTTGACACTCCCAGGTACACCTCAGACACTCCCATGTACACCTCTGACACTGCAAGGTATACCACTGACACTGGCAGGTACACCTCTGACCTCCCGTACACCTCTGATGCAAAGGTACACCTCCGTGCTTCCAGTGCACCCCTGACACTCCCAGGTGCATCTCTGACACTCCCAGGTACACCTCTCTGACCTCCCAGGTACACCTCAGACACTCCCAGGAAAGTTCTGCTTCCAGGTACCTCTGACACTTCCAGGTACACCTCTGACACTCCCAGGTACACCAGTGACACTCCCAGGTACACCACTGGCTCCCAGTTACACCTCTGACACCCAGGTACACCTCTGACACTCCCGGTGCTCTCTGATCTCCCAGGTACTCCTCTGACACTCTCAGGTACGTCAGGCACTCCCAGGTACACCTCTGACACTCCCAGGTACACCTCTGACACTCCCAGGAACACCCTGACACTCCCAGGTACACCTCCGACACTCCCAGGTACAACTCAGACACTCCCAGGTACAGCTCTGACTCTGCCAGGTACATCTCTGACACTGCCAGGTACACCTCTGACACTCCCACACGCCGATACTCACAGGTACACCCCTGACACTCCCAGGTACCTCTGACAATCCCAGTGCACACCCCTGACACTCCTAGGTTACACCTCTGACACTCCCAGATACACCTTTGACACTCCCAGTTACACCTCCGACACTCCAGTTACACCCCTGACATTCCCACGTACACCTCTGACACTCCCAGGTACACCTCTGACACTCCCAGGTACACTTCTGACAGTAGCAGGTACACCTCTGACCTCCCAGGTACCTCAGACACTCCTAGGTACATTTCTGACACTTCCAGGTACACCTCAGACACTCCCAGGTGCCACTGACGCTCCCAGGTACACCCTGACACTCGGTACACCACTGACACTCCCAGGTACACCTCAGACACCAGGTACACCTCTGACACTTCGAGGTACCTCTGCACTTCCATGTACTCTGACACTCCCAGGTACACCAATGACACTACCAGGTGCACCTCTGACACTCAGGTAGTCCTCTGAAGCTCCCAGGTACACCACTGACGCTCCCAGGTACACCTCTGACCTCCCAGGTACACCTCTGACACTCCTGGTGCCCCTCTGACTCTCCCAGGTACCTCAGACACTCCCAGGTACACCGCCCAGGCACAGCCAGGTACACCTCAGACACTGACAGGTACATCCTGACACTCAAGGAACACCACTGACACTCTAGGTACACCTCTGGCACTCCCAGGTACACCTCCGACACTCCCAGGTACAACTCTGACACTCCCAGGTACACCTCAGACACTCCCAGGTACACCTCAGACACTCCCAGTTGCCTGTGACACTCCCAGGTACACCTCTGGCACTCCTTGGTACACCTCTCAACCCCAGGTACAACTCTGACACTCCCTGGTACCACCTGACACTCCCAGGTACCCACTGACACTCCAAGGTACACCTCTGGCTCCCAGGTGCACCTCTGACACTCCCAGGTACACCCTGACACTCCTGGTAAACACCTGACCTCCCAGGTACACCACTGACACTCCCAAGTGCACCTCTGGCACTCCCAGGTACTCCTCTGACACTCCCAGGTAGACCTCTGACACTCCCAGGTACACGTGACACTTCCTGGTACAACCCCTGACACACCCAGGTGCATCTCTGACGCTCCCAGGTACACCTCTGACCTCCCTGGTGCCCTGACTCTCCCAGGTACCATTGACACTCCCAGGTACACCGCTGACACAGCCAGGTACCTCAGACTCTGACAGGTACACACCTGACACTCCAGGCACCACTGACACTCCTAGGTACACCTCTGGCACTCCCAGGTACACCTCCGACACTCCCAGGTACAACTCTGACACTCCTGGTACACCTGACACTCCCAGGTACACCACTGACACTCCAAAGTACACCTCTGGCATCTCCAGGTACACCTCTGACCTCCCAGGTACACAGCACTCCTGGTACACACCTGACACTCCCAGGTACACCACTGACACTCCCAAGTACACCTCTGGCACTCCCAGGTACTCTCCTGACACTCCCAGGCACACCTCAGACACTCCCAGGAACATTTGTGACACTCTCAGGTACATCTCCGACACTTCCAGGTACCTCTGACTCTCCCACGTGCACCAATGACACTCCCAGGTACACCACTGACACTCCCAGGTACACCTCTGGCACTCCCAGGAACACCTCAGACACTCCCAGGACACCTCACCTCCCAGGTACACCTCTGACCTCCCAGGTACACCTCTGATGCTCCCAGGTATGCCTCTGACACTCCCAGGTACACCCCTGACACTTCCAGGTACAGATCTGCACCTCCCAGGAACACCTCAAACACTCCCACGTACTGTAGACACTCCCAGGTACCTCTGCCACTCCCAGGTACATCTCTGACACTCCCAGGTACCCTTGACACTCCCAGGTACCTCTGACACTCCCAGGTTCATCTCTGACACTCCCAGGTACCCCTGACACTCCCTGGTACACCCCTGACAATCCCATGTACACCCTGACCTCCCAGGTACACCTCTGACCTCCCAGGTACACCTTTGACCTCCCAGGTATACCTCCGACACTCCCAGTTACACCCCTGACACTCCCAGGTACACCTCTGACACTTCCAGGTACACCTCCTGACACTCCGGTACACCAATGACACTACCAGTTACACCTCCTGACACTCGGTGGTCCTCCTGGCTCCCAGTACTCTCGGACTGAAATACACCTCTGACACTCGGTACCTCTGACACTCGCCAGGTACCTTGACTCTCCCAGGTACACCGCTGACACTGCCAGGTACACCGCTGACACTGCCAGGTACACCTCAGACATGACAGGTACACCTCCAGACCTCCCAGGTACACCACCTGACACTCCCAGGTATACCCCTGACACTCCCAGGTACCTCTGACACTCGCAGGTACACCTCAGACACTCCCAGGTACACCTCTGACACTTCGAGGTACACCTCTGACACTTCAAGGTACACTCCCAGGTACACCAATGAGCACTACCGTACACCTCTGACTCCCGAGGTACTCCTCTGGCTCCCAGGTACTCCTCTGCCGCTCCCAGGTATGCCTCTGACACTCCCAGGTACACCTCTGACCACTCCCAGGTACTCCTCTGACGCTCCCAGGTACACCGCTGACACTCCCAGGTACCAGCACTGCCAGGTACACCTCAGACACTGACAGGTACAGCTCAGACACTCCCAGGTACATCTGACAATCCCAGGTACAACTCTGACCTCCCAGGTTCACCTCAGACACTCCCAGGTACACCTCAGACACTCCCAGGTACACTTCAGACACTCCCAGGTGCACCTGACACTCCCAGGTACCTCTGACACTCCCTGGTACACCTGACATCTCCCAGGTACACCAGTGACTCCCAGGTACACCTCTGGCACTCCCAGGTACCTCTGATGCTCCAGGTACACCTCTGACACCCCCAGTTTCACTCTGACACTGCCAGGTACATCTCTGACACTGCCAGGTACACCTCTGACACTCCCAGATACACCGCCGATACTCACAGGTACACCCTGACACTCATGGGTACACCTCTGTGTTCCCAGGTGCTTTTGACCTCCCAGTTACCACCTCCGGCCCAGTTACACCTGAACTCCCAGGTACACCTCTGACACTCCCAGGTTTTTCTGACACTTCCATGTACACCTCCGACATTTCCAGGTTCTGACTTCAAGGTACACCAATGTGCTCCCAGTACACAACAACACTCCCAGGTACACCTCTGACACTCCCAGGTACCTCTGACACTCCCAGGTACTCCTCTGATGCTCCCAGGTACGTCTCCTGACACTTCCAGGTACACCTCCGACATTCCCAGGTACACTCAGGCACTCCCAGGTACACCTCAGACACTCCCAGGTGCACCTCTGGCCTCCAGGTACACCTCTGACACTCCTGGTGCACCTGACACGCCCAGGTTTGACACTCCCAGGTACACCTCTGGCACTCCCAGGTACACCTCTGACACCCCAGGTGCAACTGACACTCCCTGGTACACCTGCACTCCCAGGTACACCACTGACACTCCTAGGTGCATCTGGCACTCCCAGGTGCACCTCCGACACTCCCAGGTACAACTCTGACACTCCCAGGGTACACCTCGAACACTCCCAGGTCACCTCTGACACTCCCAGGTACCTCAGACACTCCCAGTTGCACCCTCTGACACTCCCAAGTACCTCTGACACTCCCAGGTACCTCGAACACTCCCATGTACACCTCAGACACTGCCAGGTACACCACTGACACTGGCAGGTACACTTAACACTCCCAGGTAAACCTCTGACACACCGGTACACCTCCGATACTTCCGGTACCACTGACACTCCCAGGTACACTCTGGCACTCCCAGGTACACCTCTGACACCCCAGGTACAACTCTGACACTCCCTGGTACATACCTGACACTCCCAGGTACACCACTGCCTCCTGGTACACATCTGGCCTCCCCAGGTACACCTCCGACCTCCCAGGTGCAACTCTGACACTCCCAGGTACACCTCAGACACTCCCAGGTACACCCCTGCACTCCCAGGTACACCTCAGACACTCCCAGTTGCCTCTGACCTCCCAAGTACACCTCTGACACTCCCAGGTACACCTCAGACACTCCCATGTGCACCTCAGACACTGCCAGGTACACCACCGAGCACTGGCAGGTACCTCTGACCCTCCCAGGTAAACCTCTGACACCCAGGTGCCTCGATACTTCCAGGTACCTCTGACACTTCAGGTACACTCTGACACTCCAGGTACACCAATGACCTCCCAGTTACACCCTGACCTCCCAGGTACACCTCTGACCTCCCAGGTACACCTCTGACACTACCAGGTGCACCTCTGACACTGGCAGGTACACCTCTGACACTCCCAGGTACACCTCTGGCACACCAGGTGCACCTCCGATGCTCCCAGGTGCATCTCTGACCTCCCAGTTACACCGCTGACCTCCCAGGTACACCCTGACACTCCAGGTACACCTCTGACACTCCTAGGTACCTCAGACACTCCCAGGTACATTTCTGACACTTCAGGTGCCTCAGACACTCCCAGGTTACACCACTGACACTCCCAGGTACACCTGACCTCCCAGGTTACCACCTGGCTCAGGTACTCAGACACTCCCAGGCTCTGACACTCCGAGGTACACCTCTGACACTTCCAGGTACCTGTAACACTCCCAGGTACACAATGACACTACCAGGCACCTCTGCACTCAGGAGTGTCCTCTGAGCTCCCAGGTATCCTCTGGCTCCCAGGTACACTGAGACTCCCAGGTACACCTCTGACACTCCTCAGGTACCCTCGACTCTCGGTACCCGCTGACACTCCCAGGTACACCGCTGGCACTGCCAGGTACACCTCAGACACTGACAGGTACACCTCAGACATTCCCAGGTACACCTCTGTCACTCCCAGGTACAACTCTGACACTCCCAGGTACACCTCAGACACTCCTAGGTACATCAGACACTCCCAGGTACACCTCAGACACTCCCAGGTGCCTCTGCATCTGTATACCTCTGACACTCCCTGGTACGCACCTGACACTCCCAGGTACACCCTGACACTCCCAGGTACCTCTGCTCCCAGGTACACCTCTGTTTCAACTCTGACACTCCCAGGTACCCATTTTGTGTACACTGTTGAGTACACCTCTTTGCTCCAGGTACCTCTGACACACCCAGGTGCACCTCCGATGCTTCAGGTACACCCCTGGCACTCCCAGGTGCATCTCTGACACTCCCAGGTACACCTCTGACACCCCAGGTACAACTCGACACTCCCTGTGGTACCACCTGACACTCCCAGGTACACCACTGACACTCCTAGGTACACCTCTGGCACTCCCAGGTACACCTCCGACACTCCCAGGTACAACTCTGTGCTCCCAGGTACACCTCAGACACTTCCATGTACACCTGAGCTCCCAGGTCACCTCAGACACTCAGTTGCACCTCTGACACTCCCAAGTACCTCTGACACTCCAGGTACACCTCAGACACTCCCATGTACACCTCTCTGACACTGCCAGGTACACCTCTGACACTAGCAGGTGCACCACTGACACTCCCAGGTACACCTCTGACACACCAGGTGCACCTCCGTGCTCCCAAGCACACTCTGACACTCCCAGTGCCTCACACTCCCATGTACACCTCAGACACTGCCAGGTACACCAGCACTGGCAGGTACACCTCTGACACTCCCAGGTAAACCTCCGAGCACACCCAGGTACACCTCCGTGCAGGTACACCCCTGACACTCCCAGGTGCATCTCTGACACTCCCAGTTCACATCTGACACTCCCAGGTACACCTCAGACACTCCCAGGAACATTTCTGAAACTTCCAGGTACACCTCTGACACTTCCAGGTACACCTCTGCTCCCAGGTACACCGTGACCTCCCAGTTACACCCCTGACACTCCCAGGCCTCTGACACTCCCAGGACACCTCTGACACGACCAGGTACTCTGACACTGGCAGGTACACCTCTGCACTCCCAGGTACACCTCTACACACCAGGTACACCTCCGATTCTCCCAGGTACATCTCTGACTCTCCCGGTTACACCACTGACACTCCCAGGTACACCCCTGACACTCCCAGGTACACCTTTGACACTCCAGGTACTCCTCTGATTCCCGTGCTCTCCTCTGACACTCTCAGGTACCGTCAGACACTCCCAGGTACACCTCTGACTCCCAGGCACCTCTTACCTCCCAGGTACACCCTGACACTCCCAGGCCTCCGGCCTCCCAGGTACACCTCCAGACCTCCCAGGTACACCTCTGACACTGCCAGGTACATCTCTGATGCCTCCCAGGTGTCTGACCTCCCAGGTCACCTCCGACACTCCCAGGTGCACTTCAGAACTCCCAGGTGCACCTCAGACACTCCCAGGTGCACCTCTGACCTCCCACGTACGCCTCTGACACTCCCTGGTACGCACCTGACGCCCAGGTATGCCTGACTCTCCCAGGTACACCTCTGGCACTCCCAGGTACCTCTGACACCCCAGGTACAACTCTGACACTCTGGTAACCTGACACTCCCAGGTACACCACTGACACTCCTAGGTACCTCTGGCACTCCCAGGTACACCTCCGACATTCCCAGGTACAACTCCGGCTCCCAGGAACAACTCTGACACTCCCAGGTACACCTCAGACACTCCCAGGTACACCTCCTGGCCTCCCAGGTACACCTCAGACACTCCCAGTTGCACCTCTGACACTCCCAGGTACACCTTGTGAACTCCCTGGTACGCACCTGACACTCCCGGTACACCACTGACACTCCTAGGTGCACCTCTGGCACTCCGGTACTCAGGCCTCCCCGGGTACAACTCCGACACTCCCAGGTACAACTCTGACACTCCCAGGTACACCTCAGACACTCCCAGGTATCCACCTCTCAGCACCCCCAGGTACACCTCTGACACTGCCAGGTACATCTCTGACACTCCCAGGTAAACCTCTGACACACCCAGATACACCTCCGATGCTTCCAGGTACACCCCTGACACTCCCAGGTGCATCTCTGACACTCCCAGGTACCTACTGACATTCCCAGGTACACCTCAGACACTCCCAGGAACATTTCTGAAACTTCCATGTACACCTCTGACACTTCAGGTACACCTCCTGACACTCCAGGTACACCAGCCAACCTCCCAGTTACACCCTGACACTCCCAGGTACAGCTCTGAGCACTCCGGTACACCCTGACACTGGCAGGTACACCTCTGACACTCCAGGTACACTCTGTGACTGCCAGGTACACCTCCGATACTCCCAGGTACATCTCTGACCTCCAGTTACCCTCCTGCACTCCCAGGTACACCGCTGCAGCTCTGGTACACCTCAGACACTCCCAGGTACCCACTGACACGCCCAGGTCAGGCCTCCCAGGTACACCACTGACAGCCTCCAGGTACCTCAGACACTCCCAGGTACATTTCTGACCTTCGGTACCTCAGACACTCCCAGGTACACCACTGACACTCCCAGGTACACCCTGACACTCCCAGGTACACCTCTGACACTCGCAGGTACCTCAGACACTCCCAGGTACACCTCTGACACTTCGAGGGTACACCTCTGACACTTCCAGGTACCTCCCAGGTACACCAATGACACTACCATGTCACCTCTGACACTCCGAGGGTGCTCCTTTGAAGCTCCCGGTTGCTCCTCTACCGCTCCCAGGTATGCCTCTGACACTCCCAGGTACACCTCTGACACTCCAGGTACTCCTCTGATGCTCCCAGGTACACCCCTGAGCTCCCAGGTACTCGCCCACACTGCCAGGTACCTCAGACACTGACAGGTACAGCTCAGACCTCCCAGGTACAACTCTGACAATCCCAGGTAAACTCTGACACTCACAGGTACACCTCAGACACTCCCAGGTACACCTCAGACACTCCCAGGTACACCTAGGCACTCCAGGTGCACCTCTGACACTCCCAGGTACACCTCTGACACTCCATGGTACACACCCAGCCTCCCAGGTACACCAACGACACTCCCAGGTACACCTCTGGCACTCCCAGGTACACCTCTGACACTCCCAGGTACACCTCTGACACCCCCAGGTACCTCTGACACTGGTCTCTGACACTGCCAGGTACACCTCTCTGACCTCCCAGATACACCATGACTCACAGGTTCCGGCCTCCCAGGTACACCTCTGACGGTGCACCTTTGACACTCCCAGTTACCTCCGACACTCCCAGTTACACCCCTGACCTCCCAGGTACACCTCTGACACTCCCAGGAACATTTCTGACACTATGTACACCTCCGACATTTCAGGTACACCTCTGACACTCCAGGTACACCAGCCAGCACTCCCGGTACACCACTGACACTCCCAGGTACACCTCTGACACTCCCAGGTACACCTCTGACACTCCCAGGTACACCTCTGACACTCCCAGGAACATTTCTGACACTTCCATGTACACCTCCGACATTTCAGGTACACCTCTGACCTCCCAGGTACACCAATGACACTCCCAGGTACACCTCTGATGCTCCGGGTACTTCTCTGATGCTTCCAGGTACACCTCCGACACTCCCGGCACCTCAGACACTCCCAGGTACACCTCACACCTCCCAGGTGCCTCTGAGCCTCCCAGGTACCTCTGACACTCTCTGGTGCACCTGACACGCAGGTACACCATGACACTCCCAGGTACACCTCTGGCACTCCCAGGTACACCTCTGACACCCCAGGTACAACTCTGACACTCCCTGGTGCACACCTGACACTCCCAGGTACACCACTCCCGGCCTCCTGAGTTCACCTCTGGCTCCCAGGTACACCTCCAACACTCCCAGTACAACTCTGACACTCCCAGGTACCTCAGACACTTCCAGGTACATCTCTGACACTCCCAGGTACACCTCAGACACACCCAGGTACACCTCCGATACTTCCAGGTCCCCCTGACACTCCCAGGTGCATCTGACACTCCCAGTGCCTCTGCCTCCCAGGTACACCTCAGACACTCCCGGCAGTTTCTGAACTTCCAGGTACCTCTGACACTTCCAGGTACCTCTCTGACACTCCCAGGTACACCCTGTGACCTCCCAGTTACACCTCTGACACTACCAGGTGCCTGACACTTCTGCAGTGCACCTCCTGACACTCCCAAGTACACCTCCTGACACACCCAGGTACCTCCGATTCTCCCAGGTACCTCTGACTCTCCCAGTTACACCGCTGACACTCCCAGGTACACCCCTGACCCTCCCAGGTACACCTTTGACACTCCCAGGTACTCCTCTGATGCTCCCAGGTATCCTCTGACACTCTCAGGTACACTGTCAGACACTCCCAGGTCCACATCTCTGACACTGCCAGGCACACCTCTGACACTCCCAGGTACACCCCTGACACTCCCAGGTACACCTCCGACCTCCCAGGTACCTCAGACACTCCCAGGTACACCTCTGACACTGTCAGGTACATCTCTGATGCTCCCAGGTACTTCTCTGACACTCCCAGGCCTCCACCTCCCAGGTACACTTCAGACACTCCCAGGTACACCTCAGACACTCCCAGGTGCACCTCTGACCTCCCAGTGCCTCTGACCTCCCTGGTACGCACCTGACACCCCAGGTATACCACTGACTCTCCCAGGTACACCTCTGGCACTCCCAGGTACACCTCTGACACCCCAGGTACAACTCTGACACTCCCTGGTACACACCTGCCTCCCAGGTACACCACTGACCTCCTAGGTACACCTCTGGCACTCCCAGGTACCTCCGACACTCCCAGGTACAACTCCGACACTCCCAGGTACAACTCTGACACTCCCAGGTACCTCAGACACTCCCAGGTACACCTCTGACCTCCCAGGTACACCTCAGACACTCCCAGTTGCACCTCTGAAACTCCCAGGTACACCTCTGACCTCCCTGGTACGCACCTGACCTCCCAGGTACACCACTGGCACTCCTAGGTACACCTCTGGCACTCCCAGGTACACCTCCGACACTCCCAGGTACAACTCCGACACTCCCAGGTACAACTCTGACCTCCCAGGTACACCTCAGACACTCCCAGGTATACCTCTGACACCCCCAGGTACACCTCTGACACTGCCAGGTATATCTCGGCACTCCCAGGTAAACCTCTGACACACCCAGATACACCTCCGATGCTTCCAGGTACACCCCTGACCTCCCAGGTGCATCTCTGGCACTCCAGGTACACCTCTGACATTCCCAGGTACACTTCAGACACTCCCAGGAACATTCTGAAACTTCCAGGTACACCTCTGACACTTCAGGTACACCCTCTGACACTCCCAGGTACACCAATGACACTCCCAGTTACACCCTGACACTCCCAGGTACACCTCTGACTCCCAGGTACACCTCTGACACTGGCAGGTACACCTCTCTGACACTCCCAGGTACCTCCTGACATGCAGGTACACCTCCGATACTCCCAGGTACATCTCTGTCACTCCCAGTTACACCCCTGCACTCCCAGGTACACCACTGACACTCCCAGGTACACCTCAGACACTCCCTGTGTACACCACTGACACTCCCAGGTACACCCCTGACACTCCCAGGTACCTGTGCTCCCAGGTACACCTCAGACACTCCTAGGTACACCTCTGACTTCGAGGTACACCTCTGACACTTCAGGTACACCTCTGACACTCCCAGGTACACCAATGACACTCACCAGCTACACCTCTGACACTCCGAGGTAGTCCTCTGAGCTCCCAGGTACCCCTCGGACGCTCCCAGGTACACCTCTGACCTCCCAGGTACACCTCTGACACTCGCAGGTACCCTTTGACTCTCCCAGGTACACCGCCTGACACTCCCAGGTACACCGCTGACCCTGCCAGGTTCACCTCAGACACTGACAGGTACACCTCAGACATTCCCAGGTACACCTCTGTCACTCCCAGGCAACTCTGACACTCCCAGGTACACCACTGACCTCCCAGGTACACCTCTGGCACTCCCAGGTACACCTCTGAGCACCCCAGGTACAACTCTGACACTCCTGGTACACACCTGCACTCCCAGGTACACCACTGACCTCCTAGGTACACCTCCTGGCACTCCCAGGTACACCTCCGACACTCCCAGGTACAACTCTGACACTCCCAGGTACCTCAGACTCACAGGTACACCCCTGACACTCCCAGGTACACCTCAGACACTCCCAGTTGCACCTCTGACACTCCCAAGTACACCTCTGACACTCCCAGGTACACCTCAGACACTCCCATGTACACCTCTAACACTGCCAGGTACACCTCTGACACTGGCAGGTACACCTCTGACACTCCCAGGTACACCTCTGACACACCCAGGTACACCTCCGATACTCCCAAGTACACCTCTGACACTCCCAGGTACACCTCAGACACTCCCATGTACACCTCTGACACTGCCAGGTACACCACTGACACTGGCAGGTACACCTCTGACACTCCCAGGTACACCTCTGACACACCCAGGTCCACCTCCGATACTTCCAGGTACACCCCTGACACTCCCAGGTGCATCTCTGACACTCCCAGGTACACCTCTGACACTCCCAGGTACACCTCAGACACTCCCAGGAACATTTCTGAAACTTCCAGGTACACCTCTGACACTTCCAGGTACACCTCTGACACTCCCAGGTACACCAATGACACTCCCAGGTACTCCACTGACACTCCCAGTTACACCTCTGACACTCCCAGGTACACCTCTGACACTCCCAGGTACTCCTCTGATGCTCCCAGGTACTCCCCTGACACTCTCAGGTACACGTCAGACACTCCCAGGTACACCTCTGACACTGCCAGGTACACCTCTGACACTCCCAGGTACACCCCTGACACTCCCAGGTACACCTCCGACACTCCCAGGTACACCTCAGACACTCCCAGGTACACCTCTCACAATGCCAGGTACATCTCTGACACTGCCAGGTACACCTCTGACACTCCCAGATACACGGCCGATACTCACAGGTACACCCCTCACACTCTCAGGTACACCCATGACAATCCCAGGTACACCCCTGACACTCCCAGGTACACCTCTGACACTTCCAGGTACACCTTTGACAGTCCCAGTTACACCTCCGACACACCCAGTTACACCCCTGACACTCCCAGGTACACCTCTGACACTCCCAGGTACACCTCTGACACTACCAGGTACACCTCTGACACTGGCAGGTACACCTCTGACACTCCCAGGTACGCCTCTGACACACCCAGGTACACCTCCGATACTCCCAGGTACATATCTGACACTCCCAGTTACACCGCTGACACTCCCAGGTACACCCCTGACACTCCCAGGTACACCTCTGACACTCCCAGGTACACCTCAGACACTCCCAGGTACACCCCTGACACTCCCAGGTACACCTCCGACACTCCCAGGTACACCTCAGACACTCCCAGGTACCCCTCTGACACTCCCAAGTACATCTCTGACACTGCCAAGTACACCTCTGACACTCCCAGATACACGGCCGATACTCACAGGTACACCCCTGACACTCCCAGGTACACTCCTGACAATCCCAGGTACACCCCTGACACTCCCAGGTTACACCTCTGACACTCCCAGGTACACCTTTGACACTCCCAGTTACACCTCCGACACTCCCAGTTACACCCCTGACACTCCCACACCTCTGACACTCCCAGGTACACCTCTGACACTCCCAGGTACACTTCTGACAGTGGCAGGTACACCTCTGACACTCCCAGGTACACCTCAGACACTCCTAGGTACATTTCTGACACTTCCAGGTACACCTCAGACACTCCCAGGTACGCCACTGACACTCCCAGGTACACCCCTGATGCTCCCAGGTACACCACTGCACTCCCAGGTACACCTCAGACACACCCAGGTACCTCCCCAGCACTTCGAGGTACACCTCTGACACTTCCAGGTACACCTCTGACACTCCCATGTACACCAATGACACTACCAGGTACACCTCTGACACTCCGAGGTAGTCCTCTGAAGCTCCCAGGTACGCCTCTGACGCTCCCAGGTACACCTCTGACACTCCCAGGTACACCTCTGACACTCCCAGGTACACCACTGTTACTCCCAGGTACACCTCAGACACTCCTAGGTACACCTCTGACACTTCGAGGTACCCCTCTGACTCTCCCAGGTACACCACAGACTCAGAAATTTTTTAGACCAAGAAAACAAATATAACCCGAGACAGCACGGCTTTCGAAAAAACCGAGGAACCAATACAGCAATAGCTCTAATATACGAATCAATCGCAAATGCTGCAAGTAACAAAGAACAATGTAATATAATTCTAAGAGATGTTTCAAAAGCATTTGATAAAGTCTGGCATGAAGGAATGAAGTATAAAATAATCAAATTGGACATGCCTACAAACATCACAGCACTACTATGTAATTTCTTAGATAACAGAAAGGCCAAACTAATCATTGACAACCACGTAGGACAAACCTTCAACCTTTATAGCGGAGTTCCCCAAGGCAGCAATATATCACCAACGTTATACACTGTATATACGGCAGATATGCCGCAACCACGGCAATCAGAATATATAGCATACGCAGATGATGTTACACAGATAATCAGGTATCCGGGAAAATCCAAACAAATGATGGCCATTAGAACATGCAGAGAAATAGAGTTAATAAACAACTATGAACGAAAATGGAAGATAAAAACCAATGTCCAAAAACTCCAAATAATTCACATCGCGAAAACGAACCCATGCCCTATTATTATCAACAATCAACAAATACCATATGTTGCCAAGGGAAAAACATTAGGACTCAAAATATCCAGAAGTGGAATAATCCCTCACATTAATGAAAGAATAGCTATGGCAAGAACCCAACTTACAAAACTCAGAAGATTCCTCCAACTGGACACCAACACGCAATTGCACCTATACAAAGCACTGATCAGACCACACTTAGAATACCCTCCGATACCTCTGAACACAATCGCAAGAACTAATCAACTTAAATATCAAGCAGTACAAAATATAGCCCTCAGAAGAGCGGCAAAACACCACCCACCATACACACAAACAGCACAAGACATACACACAGAACACGGCATAGACCCACTCAACATCAGAATACACACCCAAGCAAATGCAATATGGGAAAAAATCCAGCAAGAACAGGATCCCATACTAAACAAATTAATCGAGGAAAACAACAATACAACACACAGATGGTGGCCTAGAAGCAGGAAAAATGATAATGAAGAACCAGAGCCTCTATATACACAATAACAACAAAATAACAACAAATAAGAACCAAAAAGATGGGCACAACTCTCCAGTCACACAAGGACCTGGAGGGACCCCACAAATAAACAAAGACCTAAATAGTTAAAAAAAAAGAAAAAAAAGATGGGGATCATCCCTACAGTGCCACAAGGACCTGGAGGGACCCCCCCCCACCCTAAGATAATATGCCCCAAGGACAACTCGGAATAACTTAGCTTAGCTTGGCTGAGACCGGCCTTCCCTAACCCCATGAACCTCTAATGCAGCACAGTTACGGAAGACAAAAAAACCCGTCTCCGCAAGGTGGATAGCCAACCTGCTGTTAACCTTCTCCTTTACTTCCCACTTCTGAACTTTACCTTGTACTTTTACCCTTCTCCCACTCCCAGAGCTACTGCTCTCTTCTCTCCGTACAACCAACCAACCAAGCTCGTAGTTGGATCTCAGTTCCGGACTGACGGTGCACCGCCCGGTGTTT
>NW_024715491.1:0-7206 GCF_018991925.1 Homarus americanus
TAAAGCATGCGAGACTATACGCCTAATCAGCACCTCCACTTACAGGTTTAAACCCACGATCTTATAAGGTGTTGTGACCGGGGGCATACCTCTGGGCCACCAGGATAGTAAAAGCAGTCCTAGACTCTGCTATATTTCACACAAAGCCTGTTCAACGAGCTTATGGCGCCGTGAACCTCTAATGGGGACCATCCGTGCCACTTAGGTGATCAGAGCAACGTTTCACCAAATCCAGCTTCGAAACACAAGGATCCATATATATCTCATTAGCCCAATAGAGCACGCGGACTTCTACATATAATCAACACCTCACTCCACCAGGATTCGAACCCACGATCTTATAATTGTGACCGAAGAACGCTACCTATGGGCTTCCAGGACACTATAAGCAGTCCTAGACTCTACTATATTTCACACAAAGCCTGTTCAACGACCTTATGGCGCCATGAACCTCTAATGGGGACCACCGTACCGCTTAGGTGATGAGAGCAACGTTTTACCAAATCCGGCTGGAAACACGAGGATCCATATATATTTCATTAGCCCAATAAAGCACGCGGACTTCTACATATAATCAACGCCTCACCCGACCAGGATTTGAAGCCACGATCTTATAATTGTGACCGGGGAATGCTACCTCTGGGCCACCATGACAATAAAAGCAGTCCTAGACTCTGCTATATTTCACACAAAGCCTGTTCAACGAGCTTATGGCGCCGTGAACCTCTCATTGGGACCACCTGTGTCGCTTAGGTGATCAGAGCAACGTTTTACCAAATGCGGCTTCGAAACACGAGGATCCATATATATTTCATTAGCCCAATAAAGCACGCGGATTTCTACATATAATCAACACCTCACCCCACCAGGATTTAAACCCACGATCGTATAATTGTGACCGGGGAACGCTACCTCTGGGCCACCAGGATAATTAAAGCAGTCCTAGACTGTGCTATATTTCACACAAAGCCTGTTGAACGAGCTTTTGGCGCCGTGAACCTCTAATGGGGACCACCCGTGCCGCTTAGGTGATCAGAGCAACGTTTTACCAAATACGGCTTCAAAACACTAGGATCCATATAAATTTCATTTGCCCAATAAAACACGCAGACTTCTACATATAATCAACACCTCACCCCACCAGGATTCGAACCCACGATCTTCTAATTGTGACTGGGGAACGCTACCTCTGGGCCAACAGGAAAATAAAAGCAGTCCTAGACTCTGCTATATTTCACAAAAAGCCTGTTCAACGAGCTTATGGCGCTGTGAACCTCTAATGGGGACCATCCGTGCCGCTTAGGTGATCAGAGCAACGCTTTACCGTCCGGCTTCCGACGAGGATCATATATGTTCGGTAGCCCAATAAAGCACCGGACTTCATATAATCAACACCTCACCCACAGGATTCAGAGCCACGATCATAATTCTGATAAAGGGAACGCTACACCAGGCCCGCTTAGGACAATAAAAGCATTCATGGCTCTGCTATATTTCACACAAAGCCTGTTCCAGCGGGCTTATGGGCGCCAGACCTCTGTCAGAACCACCCGTGATGCTGGTGATCGAATTAAACGTTTTACCGTCGGCTTCAAAACGAGGATCCATATATGGCTAATTTTACCCAATAAAGCCGTGGCTTCACCATATAAACAACCACCTCACCAGGATTCCAGACCCGATCTTCTAGGTAGCGGCCGGGGGCAGCTACACTCCGGTACGAGACAAAAAAAACAGTCTAGACTCCTGTTTCACACAAAGCCTGTTCAACGAGCTTATGACGCTTTCCTTCAGGCCTCTAATGGGGACCATCCGTGCCGCTTAGGTGATCAGAGCAACGTTTTACAAAATCCGGCTTCGAAATACGAGGATCCATATATATTTCATTAACCCACTAAAGCACGCGGACTTCTACATATAATCAACACCTCACTCCACCAGGATTCGAAACCACGATCTTATAATTGTGACCGAGGAACGCTACCTATGGGCCACCAGGACACTATAAGCAGTCCTAGACTCTGTTAAATTTAACACAAAGCCTGTTCAACGAGCATATGGGGCTATGAACCACTATAGGGGACCACCCGTGCCCCTTAGGTGATCAGAGCAACGTTTTACCAAATCTGGCTTCGAAACACGAGGATCCATATATATTTCATTAGCCCAATAAAGCACTCGGACTTCTACATATAATCAACACCTCACTCCACCAGGATTCAAACCCACGATCTTATAATTGTGACCGGGGTATGCTACCTCTGGGCCACCAGGATAATAAAAGCAGTCCTAAACTCTGCTATATTTCACACAAAGCCTGTTCAACGAGCTTATGACGCTGTAAACCTCTAATGAGGACCACCCGTGCCGCTTAGGTGATCAGAGCAACGTATTACCAAATCCGGCTTGAAACACAAGGATCCATATATATTTCGTGGCCCAATAAAGCTACATGGACTTCTACATATAATCAACACCTCACCCAGCCAGGTTCGAACCCGATCTTATAATTGTGACCGAGGAATGCTACCTATGGGCCACGAGGACACTATAAGCAGTCCTAGACTCTGTTATATTTCACACAAATCCTGTTCAATGAGCTTATGGCACCGTGAACCACTATAGGGGACCACCCGTGCGGCTTAGGTGATAAGAGCAACGTTTTACCAAATCCGGGTTGGAAACACGAGGATCCATATATATTTCATTAGCCCAATAAAGCACGCGGACTTCTACATATAATCAACACCTCACCCACCAGGATTTGAACCAACGATCTTAAAATTGTGACCGGGGAACGCTACCTCTGGGCAACCAGGCCAATAAAAGCAGTCCTAGACTCTACTATATTTCACACAAAGCCTGTTCAACGACCTTATGGCGCGATGAACCTCTAATGGGGACCACCCGTGCCGCTTAGGTGATAAGAGCAACGTTTTCCAAATCCGGCTTGGAAACACGAGGATCCATAGATATTTCATTAGCACAATAAAGCACGCGGACGTCTACATATAATCAACACCTCACCCCACCAGGATTTTAACCCACTATCTTATAATTGTGACCGGGGAACGCTACCTCTGGGCAAACCGGACAATAAAAGAAGTCCTAGATTCTACCATATTTCAAAACAAAGCCTGTTCAACGACCTTATGGCGCCATGAACCTCTAATGGGGACCACCTGTGCCGCTTAGGTGATCGGTGCAACGTTTTACCAAATCCGGCTTCGAAACACGAGGATCAATATATATTTCAATAGCCCAATAAAGCACGCTTACTTCTACATATAATCAACACCTCACTCCACCAGGATTCAAACCCACGATCTTATAATTGTGACCGAGGAACGCTACCTATGGGCCACCAGGACACTATAAGCAGTCCTAGACTCTACTATATTTCACACAAAGCCTGTTCAACGACCTTATGGCGCCATGAACCACTAATGGGGACCACCGTACCGCTTAGGTGATCAGAGCAACGTTTTACCAAATTCGGCTGGAAACACGAGGATCCATATATATTTCGGCTTAATTAATAAAACCGCGGACTTCATATAATCAACGCCTCACCCAGTTTGAAGCCAATCTTATAATTGTGACGGGGAACATACCTCTGGGCCACCAGGACAATAAAAAGCCGTCCAAGTCTCTACTATATTTCACACAAAGCCTGTTCAACGACCTTATGGTTCCATGAACCACTAATGGGGACCACCTGTGCCGCTTAGGTGATCAGAGCAACGTTTTACCAAATCCGGCTTCGAAACACGAGGATCCATATATATTTCATTAGCCCAATAAAGCACGCGGACTTCTACATATAATCAACACCTCACCCCACCAGGATTTGATCCCACGATCTTATAATTGTGACCGAGGAACGCTACCTATGGGCCACTAGGACAATATAAGCAGTCCTAGACTCTGCTATATTTCACACAAAGCCTGTTCAACGACCTTATGGCGCCATGAACCTCTAATGGGGACCACCGTACCGCTTAGGTGATCAGAGCAACGTTTTACCAAATCCGGCTGGAAACACGAGGATCCATATATATTTCATTAGCCCAATAAAGCACGCGGACTTCTACATATACTCAACGCCTCACCCGACCAGGATTTGAAGCCACGATCTTATAATTGTGACCGGGGAACGTTACCTCTGGGCCACCAGGACAATAAAAGCAGTCCTAGACTCTGCTATATTTCACACAAAGCCTGTTCAACAAGCTTATGGCGCCGTGAACCTCTCATTGGGACCACCTGTGCCGCTTAGGTGATCAGAGCAACGTTTTACCAAATGCGGCTTCGAAACACGAGGATCCATATATATTTCATTAGCCCAATAAAGCACGCGGACTTCTACATATAATCAACACCTCACCCCACTAGGATTTAAACCTACGATCTTATAATTGTGACCGAGGAATGCTACCTATGGGCCACGAGGACACTATAAGCAGTCCTAGACTCTGTTATATTTCACACAAAGCCTGTTCAATGAGCTTATGGCACCGTGAACCACTATAGGGGACCACCCGTGTCGCTTAGGTGATAAGAGCAACGTTTTACCAAATCCGGCTTGGAAACACGAGGATCCATATATATTTCATTAGCCCAATAAAGCATTCGGACTTCTACATATAATCAACACCTCACCCCACCAGGATTCAAACCCACGATCTTATAATTGTGACGAGGGTATGCTACCTCTGGGCCACCAGGACAATAAAAGCAGTCCTAGACTCTACTATATTTCACACAAAGCCTGTTCAACGACCTTATGGCGCCATGAACCTCTAATGGGGACCACCCGTGCCGCTTAGGTAGTAGACAGCGTTTTACCAAATCCGGCAAACCACGAGGATCCATAGATATTTCATTAGCACAATAAAGCACGCGGACTTCTACATATAATCAACACCTCACCCCACCAGGATTTGAACCCACTATCTTATAATTGTGACCTGGGAACGCTACCTATGGGCCACCAGGACACTATATGCAGTCCTAGACTCTACTATATTTCACACAAAGCCTGTTCAACGAACTTATGGCGCCATGAACCTCTAATGGAGACCACCGTACCGCTTAGGTGATCAGAGCAACGTTTTACCAAATCCGGCTGGAAACACGATGTTCCATATATATTTCATTAGCCCAATAAAGCACGCGGACTTCTACATATAATCAACGCCTCACCCGACCAGGATTTGAAGCCACGATCTTATAATTGTGACCGGGAAATGCTACCTCTGGGCCACAAGGACAATAAAAGCAGTCCTAGACTCTGCTATATTTCACACAAAGCCTGTTCAACGAGCTTATGGCGCAGTGAACCACTATAGGGGACCACCCGTGCCGCTTAGGTGAACAGAGCAACGTTTAACCAAATGCGGCTTCGAAACCCGAGGATCCATGTATATTTCATTAGCCCAATAAAGCACGCAGACTTCTAGATATAATCAAAGCCTCACCCCACCAGGATTTGAAGCCACGATCTTATAATTTTGAACGGGGGACGCTACCTCTGGGCCACCAGGACAATAAAAGCATTCCTAGACTCTGCTATATTTCACACAAAGCCTGTTCAACGGGCTTATGGCACCGTGAACCTCTAATGGGGACCACCGTACCGCTTAGGTGATCAGAGCAACGTTTTACCAAATCCGGCTGGAAACACGAGGATCCATATATATTTCATTAGCCCAATAAAGCACGCGGACTTCTACATATAATCAACGCCTCACCCGACATGGATTTGAAGCCACGATCTTATAATTGTGACCGGGGAACGCTACCTCTGGGCCACCAGGACAATAAAAGCAGTCCTAGACTCTGCTATATTTCACACAAAGCCTGTTCAACGAGCTTATGGCGCCGTAGACGCCTCTCATTAGGACCTGTGCGCTTAGGTAATTCAGGCAACGTTTACCGTCGCGGCTTCGAAACCGCGAGGATCCGCCATATATTTCACATTAGCCCAATAAAGCAGCGGACTTCTGCATATAATCAACACCTCCTTTACAGGATTTGAATAGCGATCTTATAAATTGTGACCAGGGCCTTTACCTCTGACCAGGACAATAAAAAGCGATTCCTAGACTCTACTATATTTCTTTCAAAGCCTGTTCAACGACCTTATAGCACGATGAACCTCTAATGGGGACCACCCGTGCCGCTTAGGTGATAAGAGCAACGTTTTACCAAATCCGGCTTGGAAACACGAGGATCCATAGATATTTCATTAGCACAATAAAGCACGCGGACTTATACATATAATCAACACCTCACCCCACCAGGATTTGAACCCACTATCTTATAATTGTGACCTGGGAACGCTACCTATGGGCCACCAGGACACTATAAGCAGTCCTAGACTCTACTATATTTCACACAAAGCCTGTTCAACGAACTTATGGCGCCATGAACCTCTAATGGAGACCACCGTGCGCTTAGGTGATCAGGTAGCGTTTTACCAATCCATTTAGGGCTCCGATCTTCCACTCTCTTTCATTAGCCCAATAAAACACGCGGACTTCTACATAAAATCAGCGCCTGCTTCGACCAGGGATTTGAAGCCACGATCTATAATTGTGACCCGGAAATGCTGCCTCTGGGCCACAGGACAATAAAAGCAGTCCTAGACTCTGCTATATTTCACACAAAGCCTGTTCAACGAGCTTATGGCGCTGTGAACACTATAGGGGACCACCCGTGCGGCAGGTGAACAGGCATTTAACCGTCGGCTTCGAAACCCGAGGATCCGCATATATATTTCATTGGCCCAATAAAGCCGCGCGGGCTTCTAGATATAATCAAAGCCTCACCCCACCAGGATTTGAAGCCACGATCTTATAATTTTGACCGGGGGACGCTACCTCTGGGCCACCAGGACAATAAAAGCATTCCTAGACTCTGCTATATTTCACACAAAGCCTGTTCAACGGGCTTATGGCACCATGAACCTCTAATGGGGACCACCGTACCGCTTAGGTGATCAGAGCAACGTTTTACCAAATCCGGCTGGAAACACGAGGATCCATATATATTTCATTAGCCCAATAAAGCACGCGGACTTCTACATATAATCAACGCCTCACCCCACCAGGATTTGAAGCCACGATCTTATAATTGTGACCGGGGAACGCTACCTCTGGGCCACCAGGACAATAAAACAAGTCCTAGACTCTGCTATATTTC
>NW_024715492.1:0-22350 GCF_018991925.1 Homarus americanus
AGTTACGTATTGCCCCGGTCATGTCACCGAAGGGATGCCCGGCCCCCACCCCGGGTCATAGCACTGAAGGGTGCACGGCCCTCATACCACTGGGTCATGGACCAGGAGGTGCCCGGCCATCACACCACGATTCATAAAACAATGAAGGCATCCGCCTCACACCCAGGTCATGGCACTGACCGGTGCCCGGCCTCACACCCCTGGCCATGTCACTGAAAGATACCCGACTCACACCCAGGTCATAGACCAAACGATGCCCGCCCTCACACTCCGGCACATGACACTGAAGGAGTGCCCGGCCCTCACACCCCGAGTCATGGCACTGCAAGGTGCCCGGCCAACACCACCGGTCATTGAAGGGTTCCCAGCCCTCACACCCCGGGTCAGTGCACTGAAAGTAAGCCCGGCCCTCACACCCCAGCTCATGTCACTGAAGGGGTGCCCGGCCCTCAACCCCGGCTCATAGCAGTGAAGGGTTCCCGCCACCACACCCCGTCATGGTGATGGAGGTGCCCAGCCATCACACCCCGATTCATGTCACTGAAGGTGCCCGGCCCTCACACCCAGTTTCATGACACTGAACTGGTGCCCGGCCTCACACCCCGGCCATGGCACTAAAGTATACCGCTAACACTCCTGGTCAACTGCACCAGTGCCCCCACACCTGAACAGGCAGGCCATGCCCGACCTCACACCCGGAGTCATGCACTGAAAGGGTGCCTCGTCCAACACCCCGGTTCAGCACTGAAGGAGTGCCCGGCCTCACACCCCTGCTTCATGCATCACTGAAAGGGTGCCCGCCCTCACACCCGGCTCATGACACTGAAGGTGCCCGCCCCTACACACCGTCAAGGCCACTGAAGGGGTGCACGGCCCTCACACCAATAAGTGGCAAAGGCTGTGCCCGGCCCCAAACCACTGCGGTCATGGTGGAAGGTGCCCGCCCTCAAAACCCGGGTCATAGACACAAAGGGGTGCCCCCCTCACACCCCGGTTCATGGCACTGAAGCGGCTCCCGGCCCTCAAACCCCTGTTCATGTCAGGGGTGCCCGCCCCCACACCCCGCGGCGTCACTGAAGGTGCCCGGCCACACCCGGGTCTGACAACTGAAGGGGTCCCTGCCTCACACCTCGTCATGGTGCTGAGGGGTTCCCGGCCCTCACACCCCCGATTCATGTCACTGAAAGGGTGCCTGGCCTCACAACCCGTTTCATGACACCTAAGGTGCACAGCCCCACACCCAGGTTCATGGACCTAAAGTGCCCGCACTCACAACCCCTGCCAGGATTTAAGAGGGTCCCGCCCTCACACCACGGATCATGAGCTGAAGCGGCACCCGGCCATCACACCCAGATTCATGGCACTGAAAATGTGCCCGCCCTCACACCCCGGGTCATGTCACTGAAGGGGTGCACGCCCTCACACCCCGGGTCATGGAGCTAGGTGCACGGTCATCACACCCCGATTCATGGCACTGAAAGGTGCCCCGCCCTCACACACCCCGGGCAAATTGAACAGGGTGCCCACCTCACACCCCAAGTTCATAACTTAAGCGGCCCCGGCCTCACACCCCGTTTCATGGCACTAGCATCCCTGCCCTCACACCACGGCTCATGCACTGAAGGGGTGACCGCCCAAAACCCAGTCTGCCACTGAAGAGGTGCCCGCCCACACCCACACCCCCTCACACACCCTGCCATGGCACTGAAGGATGCCGACTCACACCCCGTCATAGGTTAGCGCCAAACAGTTCCCGCCTCACCCCCCGGTCATGACTGAAGGGGTGCCCTCACACACCGTTCATGCACTGAAAGTGTGACCAACCTCACACCCTGGGTCATGGACACTGAAAGGGTCCTGCCCCTCACACCCGGGTCATGGTGCTGAGGTGCCCGACCTCACCCCGGGTCATGGACCAAAGGTGCCTGGCCCTCACACTCATGGGTCAGGCTGAAAGGGTTCCCGCCCTCACACCCCGGTTCAGGCACTAAGGGGTGCACGCCCTCACACCCCGGGTCATGCACACTGAAGGGCTGCCCGGCCCTCACACCCTGGATCATGTCACTGAGGGGTGCCTCACCCTCACACCCCGATCCTGGTACTGAAGGTGCCTGGCCTCACACCCCGGGTCATGGCACTGAAGGGGTGCTCGGCCCTCACACCCCGATCATCACTGAAGGGGTGCCTGACCTCACACCTCGGGTCAGTGAGCAGCCCTCACACCCCGGTTTGCAGCACTGGCCCTCACACCCTGTTCATGGCACTGAAAGGCGTCTGCCCCACACTCCGTCTCATGACATTGAAGGGGTGCCCGGCCCTCACACCCGGGTCATGCACTGAAGGGGTGCCCGCCCCCACACCACGGGTCATTGGGTTGAAGCGTTCCCTGGCCCTTACAACCCGGGTCATGGTGCTGGAGGGTGCCCGGCCCTCACACCCCGGTCATGTCACTGAAAGGGTGCCCGGCCCTCACACCCCAGGTCAATGTCACTGAAAGAGTGCCCTGGCCCTCACACCCTGGCCATGGCACTGAAGGGGTGCCTGGCCCTCACACCCCGGGTCATGGTGCTGAAGGTGCCTGGCCACACCCTGATTCATGGCACTGAAAGGGTGCCCGGCCCCCACACCCCGGGTTATGTCACTAAAGGGATGCCCGCCCTCACACCCCGGGGCATGGGGTTAAGGGCCCACACACCTGTAATGGGATGGTGTGCCCACCTCAACCCCCATTCTGGCACTGATATCGTCTGGCCTCAGCACTCAGGGTCATGGTGCTGAAGGGTGCCTGGGCCTCACACCCCTGATTCATTTCACTGAAAGAGTGCCCGACCCTCACACCCTGGTCATGTGAAGGTGCCCGGCCCACAACCCGGTTGCAGCACTGATAGGGTGCCCGGCCTCACACCCCGGTTCATGACGCTGAAAGGATGCCCGGCCTCACACCCGGGTCATGGCACTGAAGGTGCACGCCTCACACCCGGGTCATGGACCCAAGGTGCCCGCCTCACACCACGGGCATGGGGGTTGAAGCGGTTTCTGGCCCTCACACCCAGGGTCATGGTGCTGGAGGGTGCCGGGCCCTCACTTCCCGGTCATGTCACTGAAAAGGGTGCCCGGCCCTCACACCCCAGGTCATGTCACTGAGGTGCCAGGCCTCACACCCGGTTTGCAGCACTGTAGGTGCCCCTGGCCATCACACCCCTGCTTCATAGCACTGAATTTGTGCCCGGCCCTCACACTCCGGTTCATGACACTGAAGGTGTGCCTGCCCTCACACCCCCGGGTCATCGCACTGAAGGAGTGCCCACCACACCACGGGTCATGGGGCAGCGGTTCCCAGCCTCACACCCTGGGTCATGGATGCTGGACGGTGCCCGGCCCTCACACCCCAGGTCATGTCTCTGTAGGGTGCCTGGCCCCAAACCCCGGGGCATGGGTTGAAGCGTCCCGGCCATCACACCCCGGGACATGGTGCTGATAAAGCCTGGTCCTCACACCCCGATTCTGGCACCGAAATCCCTGCCCACAAACACTCTGGGTCATGGTGCTGAAGGGGTGCCCGACCTCACACCACGGACACAGGAAGGTGCCCGGCCTCACACCCCTGTCGCAGCACTGAGGTGCCTGGCCCACACCCTGCTCTCATGGCACTGAAAGGTGCCCGGCCACACCCCGCTTAGATGACACTGATGCCCGTCCCCACACCCGTCACACTGAAGGGTGCACGGCCTCACACCCAGGGTCATGGACCTGGGCAGTGCCTGGCCCCACCACGGGTCATGAGACAAGGGTGCACGGCCTCACAACCCAGGTCATGGACCCATAGTGCCTGGCCTCACACCACGGGTCATGGGCTGAAGCGGTTCCCGCCCCCACCCCGGTTCATGGTGAAGAGGGTGCCTGGCCCCCACACCCAGGGTCATGTCACTGAAGCAAGTGCTGCCTCACATCCTGGTCAAGGCACTGAAGGTGCCTGGCCTCACACCTCGGGTCATGGTGCTGAAGGGGCTCCGGCCACACCCGATTCATGGCACTGAAACCCCGCCCTCACACCCTGTTTCATGACACTGAAGGTGCCTGGCCTCACACCCCTGGGTTCATGGCACTTAAAGGGTGCACGGCCTCACACCCCGGGTCATGGACCCAAAGGGTTGCCCGGCCTCACACCACGGATTATAGGGTTGAAGCGGGTTCCTGGCCCCTCACACCGAGTCATGGTACTGAGGGGTGCCCGGCCCACACCCGGGTCATGGCACTGAAGGGTGCCTGGCCCTCACACCCCGGGTCATGGTGCTGAAGGGGTGCACGGCTCACACCCCGATTCTGGCACTGAAGGGGTGCCTCGGCCCTCACCCGGGCCTGCGGTGCCTGAGGTGCCTGACCACACCCCGGGTCATGGGGTTGAAGGGTCTGGCCATCACACCCAAGCAGGTGCTAAGGTGCCTGACCACACCATGGGTCATGTGAAGGAGTGCTCGGCCCAACACCCTGTTTCACAGCACTGCAGAGGTGCCCGGCCATCACACCCCTGCTTCATGGCATCAGAGGTGCTCGGCCTCACACCCCGGGTCATGGGGCTGAAGGGTTCCAGGCCCCCACACCCAGGGTTATGGTGCTGATGGGTGCCTGGCCTCCACCCTGACTCTGGCACTGAAAACGAGCCCGGCCCTAACACCTCGATCATGGTGCTGGGTGGTGCCTGGCCCACACCCTGGGTCATGGCACTGGTGTGCCCTGAACTCACACCCTGGTCATGGTGCTGGAGGTGTGCCTGAACCTCACACCCGGGTCATGTCACTGAAAGTGTTCCGGCCCTCACCCCCGGGTCATGTCACTGAAGGGTGCCCAGCTCTACACTCCCGGTCATGGCAGAAGGAGCTGCCGCCTCACACCCCGGATCATGGCACTGAAGGGGTGCCGGTGCTCACACCCTGCCTCACAGCACTGTGTGCCCGCCCTTCACACCCTGATTCATGGCACTGAAGGTGCCTGGCCATCACACCTGTTCATTCGCACTGAATGGGTGCCCAGCTCACACTCCTGGTCATGGCACTGAAACACCGGTCCCGGGCATGGACCTAATGGGTGCCTGGCCTCACACCACGCATGGGGTTGAAGCTGGCCCTCACACCGGTTCATGGTCAGGGGGGTGCCCGCTCCCACACCCTCATGTCACTGAAGGGGTGCTGGCCCTCACACTCTGGGTCATGGCACTGAAGGTGCCTGCCTCACACCCTGTCATGGTGCTGGGTGCCTGCCCAGAATTCTATCTGGCAACCTGAAAGTGCCTGGCCCTCTAATCCCCAAACTGAGGGTGCCCGGCCCTCAAACCCCGGGTCATGTCACGGCCCTTACACCCCGGCATGGGTAGTGTCTCAGCCCTATCACCAACAGGAACGAAGGAGTGCCTGCCTCACACCCTGTTTCATGACACAGCCCGGCCCTAACCCCAGGTAACATGTCACCAGTGCACCCTCACACCTGGGTCATAATAAGGGTGCTGCCCTCACACTCTAACATGGTGCTGAAGGTGCCTGGCTTACACTCATGCACTGAGCGGTGCCCGGCCCACACCCCGGTCAAATGTCACTAAAGGGATGCCGGCCCCACACCCGGGTCAGGGGGAAGCGGTTCCCGGCCCCAACACTCCATGGCGCGAGGATGCCGAGCCCTGCCCTCACACCCCTGATTCATTTCACTGAAGGGGTGTCCGGCCCTCACACCCTGATTCATTCCACTGAAGGGTGCCTGGCCCTCACACCAGGTCATGGTGCAGAGGGGTGCCCAGCCCTCACACCCCGGGTCATGCCAAAGGGTGCCCGGCCTCACACCTGGTTCATGACACTGAAGGTGTGCCCGGCCTCACACCCCGCGTCATGGCACTAGGAGTGCCTGGCCTCACACCACGGGTCATGGGGTTGAAGGGTTCCAGCCTCACACCCCGGGTCATGGATGCTGGACGGGTGCCTGACCCTCACACCAGGTCATGTCACTGAAGGGGTGCCTGCCCTCAAACCCCGGGCATGGGGTTATGGTTCCCGGCCATCACACCCCGGGACATGGTGCTGATGGGGTGCCCGCCTCACACCCCGATTCTGCACGAAATCGTGCCCGGCCCTAACACTCTGGGTCATGGTGCTGAAGGGGTGCCCGACCTCACACCACGGGGTCATGTGGAGGGGTGCCCCTCACACCCCAGTTCAGCACTGTAGGGGTGCTGGCCCTCACACCCTGCTCTATGCACTGAAAGGTTTCCTGGCCCTCACACCCTGTTGATGACACTGAAGGGACTGCCGGTCTCACACCCAGGTCATGGACCTAAGGTGCCTGCCTCACACCACGGGTCATGGCACTGAAAGGGTGCAACCCTCACAACCCGGGTCATGGACCTATTGGGTGCCAGCCCTCACACCACGGGTCATGGGGTTGAAGCGGTTCTCAGCCCTCACACCCCAGTTCATGGTGCAGAGGGGTGCCAGCCCCCACCCCGGGTCATGTCACTGAAAGGGTGCCAGGCCTCCCCAGGTCATGTCCTGAAGGGGTGCAGCCCTCACACCCCAGGTCATGTATTGAAGGTGCCTGGCCCTCACCCCGGGTCATGGTGCTGAAAGGGTGCCCGGCTTTCACACCCCTATTCATGGCAATGAAAGGGTGCTCGGCCCTCACACCCCGGGTCATGTCACTAAAGGGATGCCCAGCCCTTACACCCCGGGTCATGGGGTTGAAGCGGTTCCCGGCCCTAACACTCTGGGTCATGGTGATGAAGGAGTGCCCGGCCCTCACACCCCGATTCATTTCACTGAAGGGGTGTCCGGCCCTCACACCCCGATTCATTTCACTGAAAGGGTCCCCGGCCCTCACACTCCGGGTCATGGTGCTAGAGAGGTGCCCGGCCCTCACACCCCGGGTCATGTCACTAAAGGGGTGCCCGGCCCTCACACCCCGGGTCATGTCACGAAAGGGGTGCACGGCCCTCACACCCCGGGTCATGTCACGAAAGGGGTGCACGGCCTTCACACCCCGGGTCATGGACCTAAAGGGGTGCCCGGCCCTCACACCCCGGGTCATGGGGTTGAAGTGGTTCCCGGCTCTTAGACCACAGGTCATGGTGCTGATGAGGTGCCCGACCCTCACACCCCGAATCATGGCACTGAAATCGTGCCAGGGCCTCACACCCAGATTCATGGCACTGAAATCGAGCCCGGCCCTGACACCCAGGTTCATGGTGCTGAAGGGGGTGCCCGACCCTCACACCCCGATTCATGGCGCTGAAGGGGTGCCGGACCCTGACACCCCGGGTCATGTGAAGGGGTGCCAGGCCCTCACACCCCGGGTCATGTCACTGAAAGGGTGCCCGGCCCTCACACCCCAGGTCATGTCACTGAAGCGGTGCCCGGCCCTCACACCCCGGGTCATGGCACTGAAGGGGTGCCTGACCCTCACACCCCGGGCCATGTGAAGGGGTGCCCGGCCCTCACACCCCAGTTTGCAGCACTGTAGGGGTGCCCGGCCCTCAAACCCCGTTTCATGGAACTGAAGGGGTGAACGGCCCTCACACCCCGGGTCATGGCACTGAAGGGGTGCCCGGCCCTCACACCACGGGTCTTGGGGTTGAAGCGGTTCCCGGCCCTCACACCCCGGGTCATGGATGCTGGAGGGGTGTCTGGCCCTCACACCCCAGGTCATGTCACTGAAGGGGTGCCAGGCCCTCACACCCCGAGGCATGGGGTTGAAGCGGTTCCCGGCCATCACACCCCGGGTCATGGTGCTGATGGGGTGCCCGGCCCTCAGGCCAGGTCATGGGGCTGAAGGTGCCAGCCCTCACCCTGGTCATGGCACTGAAGGAGTGACCAGCCCTCACACCCCAGGTCTGGACCTAAAAGGGTGCCAGCCCTCACACACCCGAGGTCATGGAGTTGAATCGGTTCCGCCCCTAACACCACGGGTCATGGAGCTGAACGGGTGCCCGGCCGTCACACCCTGGACATGGCACTGGTGTGCCCGGCCCTCACACCCGGTTCATGGCACTGAGGGTGCCTGGCCCTCACACCCCGGGTCATGGTGCTGAAGGGTGCACGGCCCTCACACCCCGTTTCATGGCACTGAAAGGGTGCCCGACCCTCACACCCCGGGTCATGGGGTTGAAGCGGTTCCCAGCCCTCACACCCCGGGTTATGGTGCTGATGGGGTGCCCGGCCTCTCACACCCCGATTCTTGGCACTGAAAACAGGCCCGGCCTAACACCCTGGATCATGGTGCTGAAGGGTGCCAGCCCTCACACCCCGGGTTATGGCACTGAAGGTGTGCCCGAACCTCACACCCCGGGTCATGGCACTGAAAGTGTGCCCGAACCCCACTCCCGGGTCATGTCACTGAAGGGTGCCCAGCTCTCACACTCCCGGTCATGGCACTGAAGGGGTGCCCGCCCTCCACCCCGGATCATGGCACTGAAGGGTGCCGCCCCTCCACCAGGTTCACAGCACTGTAAGGTGCCTGGCCTTCACACCCCGATTCATGGCACTGAAGGGTGCCCGACCCTCACACCCCGGGTCAGGTGAAGGGGTGCCCGGCCCTCACACACCGGTTCGCAGCACTGTGGCGTGCCCGGCCTTCACCACCCGCTTCATCGCACTGAATGGGTGCCGGCCTTCACACCCCGTTTCATCAGGCACTGAAATGAGCCTGACCTCACACCCCGGGTCATGTGAAGGGGTGCCTGGCCCTCACCCCCGGTTTGCAGCACTGTAGGGGTGCCCGGCCCTCACCCCTGTTTCATGGCACTGAAAGGGTGCCCGGCCTCACACTCCGGTTCATGACATTGAAGGGGTGCCTGTCCTCACACCCGGGTCATGGCACTGAAGGTGCCTGGCCCTCACACCACGGGTCATGGGGTTAGCGGTTCCTGGCCCTTACACCCCGGGTCATGGTGCTGAGGGTGCCCGCCCTCACATCCCGGGTCATGTCACTGAAAGGGTGCCTGGCCTCACACCCCAGGTCATGTCACTGAAAGGGTGCCTGGCCCTCACCCCGGGTCATGGCACTGGAGCAGCCGGCCTCACACCCCGGCTCATGGTGCTGAAGGGGTGCCCGGCTCACACCTGATAAATGGCACTGAGGGTGCCCGGCCTCACACCCCGGTTATGTCACTAAAGGATGCCCGGCCCTCACACCCCAGCATGGGGTTGAAGCGGTTCCCGGCCATCACACCCGGTTCATAACACTGAAGGTGCCCGCCCACACCCCAGGTCATGTCACTGAAGGTTCCGGCTCACACCCTGGGCATGGGCTGAAGGTTCCCGCCCACAACACCCCGGGTCATGGTGGATGGGGTGCCTGGCCTCACACCCCGATTTGCACTGAAATCGTGGCCAGCCCTAACACTCTGGGTCATGGTAGTGAAGGGGTGTGCCTGCCCTCACACCCCGATTCATTTCACTGAAGGTGCCTGACCACACAACGGGTCATGTGAGGGGGTGCCCTCACACCCCGGTCTGCAGCCCAGGGGTGCCCGGCCTCACACCCTGTTTCATGGCACTGAAGGCCTGGCCTCACACCCCGGTTTATGACACTGGGTGCCCGCCCTCACACCTGGTCATGGCACAGGGTGCCTGGCCTCACACCACGGGTCATGGGGTTGAAGCGTCCCGGCCCTCACACCCGGGTCAAGGTGCTGGATGGGTGCCCGCCCTCACACTCCGGGTCATGTCACTGAAGGTGCCTGGCCCTCACACCCCAGGTCATGTCACTGAAGGGGTGCCTGGCCCTCACACCCCGGGTCATGGTGGAGGCGTGCCTGGCCCTCACACCGGGTCATGTCACTGAAGGGTGCCCGGCCTCACACCCCAGGTCATGTCACTGAAGTGGTGCCCGGCCCCACACCGGGTCATGGCTGAAGGTGCCCGGCCACACCCGGTTCATGGCACTGAAAGGTGCCTGGCCTCACACCCCGGGTCATGGTGGCTGAGGGTTCCCACCCTACAACCCAGGTCATGGGGCTAGGCGTTCCCGCCATCACACCCCGGGTCATGGTGCTCATGGGGTGCCCGGCCTCACACCCTGATTCTTGGCACTGAAATCGAGCCCGCCCTAACACTCTGGGTCATGGTGCTGAAGGGTGCCTGGGCCTCACACCCGGATTCATTTCACTGAGGTGCCTGACCTCACACCCCAGGCCATGTCACTGAGGGGTTCCTGGCCTCACACCCTGATTCATGGCACTGAAAGGGGTGCCTGGCCCTCAAACCCCGGGTCATGGGAGGGTGCCCGCCCTCACACCCCGGGTCAAGTCACCAAAGGGGTGCCTGGCCCTCACACCCCGGTCGGGGTTGAAGGGTTCCAGGCCTCACACCCCGGGTCATGGTGCTGATGGTTCCCCGGCCTCACACACAGGGTCATGGTGCTGAGGGGTGCCCGGCCTCACACCCCATGTCATGTCACTGAAAGGGTGCCTGGCCCTCACACCCTGTGTCATGTCACTGAAGGCGCCCAGCTGCCACACTCCGATCATGGCACTGAAGGGGTGCCTAGCCCTCACACCCCGGGTCATGGTAGTGAAGGGCTGCACGGCGCTCACACCGGGTCATGGTGCTGATGGGATGCCCGGCCCTCATACCCCGGGTCATGGTGCTGGAGGGTGCCCGGCCTCACACCGCGATTCATGGCACTGAAATCGAGCCTGACCTCACACCCCGGGTCATGTGAAGGTGCCCGGCCTCACACCCCGGTTTGCAGCACTGTAGGGTGCCCGGCCTCACCCCTGTTTCATGGCACTGAAGGGTGCCCGGCCTCACACTGTTCATGACATTGAAGGGGTGCCCGTCCCTCACACCCGGGTCATGGCACTGAAGGGGTGCCCGGCCTCACACCACGGGTCATGGGGTTGAAGCGCCCGGCCCTACACCCCGGGTCATGGTGCTGGAGGGTGCCTGGCCCTCACATCCCGGGTCATGTCACTGAAAGGGTGCCCGGCCCCACACCCCAGGTCATGTCACTGAAAGGGTGCCATGCCCTCACACCCCGGGTCATGGCACTGAAGGGGTGCCTGGCCTCACACCCCGGCTCATGGTGCTGAAGGTGCCCGGCTTTCACACCCCGATAAATGGCACTGAAAGGTGCCCGCCTCACACCCCGGGTTATGTCACTAAAGGGATGCCCGGCCCTCACACCCCGGGCATGGGGTTAGCGGTTCCCGGCCATCACACTGCCCATACACTGAAGGGGTGCCCGGCCTCACACCCCAGGTCATGTCACTGAAGGTTCCTGCCTCACACCCGGGGCATGGGGTTGAAGCCGTTCTGCCACAAACACCCGGGTCATGGTGCTGATGGGGTGCCCGCCCACACGATGGCACTGAAATCGCGGCCCTAACACTCTGGGTCATGGTGCTGAAGGGGTGCCCGGCCTCACACCCGATTCATTTCACTGAAGGGGTGCCCGACCCTCACAACAGGTCATGTGAAGGGGTGCCCGGCCCTCACACCCGGTTCGCAGCCCTGTAGGGTGCCCAGCCCTCCTCCCCGTTTCATGGCACTGAAAGGTGCCGCCCTCACACCCCGGTTTATGACACTGAAGGGTGCCCGGCCCTCACCCGGGTCGTGCACTGAAAGGGTGCCCGCCCTCACACAGGTCATGGGGTTGAAGCGGTTCCTGCCCACACGGTCAAGGTGCTGGAGTGCCGGCCCTCACCTCCGGGTCATGTCACTGAAGGGGTGCCCGGCCCTCACCCCAGGTCATGTCACTGAAGGGGTGCCCGGCCTCACACCCCGGGTCATGGTGCTGGGCGTGCCCGCCCTCACACGGGTCATGTCACTGAAGGGTGCCGCCTCACCCCAGGTCATGTCACTGAAGTGGTGCCAGCCCTCACACCCCAGGTCATGGTGCTGAAGGGGTGCCCGGCTCACACGGATTCATGGCACTGAAAGGGTGCCGCCCTCACACCCCGGGTCATGGTGGCTGAGGGGTTCCCGGCCTCCACACCCCAGGTCATGGGGTTGAAGCGGTTCCCAGCCATCACACGGTCATGGTGCTCGGGTGCCCGGCCCTCACACCCCGATTCTTGGCACTGAAATCGGGCCCGGCCTAACACTCTGGGTCATGGTGCTGAAGGGTGCCTGGGCCTCCACCCAGATTCATTTCCTTGGAGGGGTGCCTTTTGTGCTGTGGAGGTTTGGGGGCTCATAGGAGGTGCCCAGCCCTCACACCCAGGTCAAGTCCTAAGGGTGCCGGCCCTCACACCCCGGTCATGGGGTTAGGCAGGTTCCGGGCCCTCACACCAGGTCATTGTGCTGATGGGGTTCCCTGCCCTCACACACACAGGGTCATGGTGCTGGAGGTGCCCGGCCTCACCCCATGTCATGTCACTGAAAAGTGCCTGCCCTCACACGTGTCATGTCACTGAAGGGGCCGCCCAGCTGCCACACTCCGGATCATGGCACTGAGGTGCCTGCCCTCACACCCCGGGTCATGGTAGTGAGGCTGCACGGCGCTCACACCCGGGTCATGGTGCTGATGGGATGCCCGGCCCTCATACCCCAGGTCATGGTGCTGGAGGGGTGCCCGGCCCTCACACCGCGATTCATGGCACTGAAATCAGGCCTGAGCCCTCACACCCAGGTCATGTGAAGGGTGCCCGGCCCTCACACCCCGGTTTGCAGCACTGTAGGGTGCCCGGCCTCACCCCTGTTTCATGGCTGAAGGGTGCCCGCCTCTCCTCCGGTTCATGACATTGAAGGGGTGCCCGTCCCTCACACCCAGGTCGCCATTGGAAGGTGCCAGCCCTCCACCACGGGTCATGGGGTTGAGGCGGTTCCCGGCCCTTACCCAGGTCATGGTGCTGGAGGGTGCCCGGCCTCATCCCGGGTCGTGTCACTGAAAGGTGCCCGGCCTCCACCCCAGTCATGTCACTGAAAGGGTGCCCGGCCCCACACCCGGGTCATAGCACTGAAGGGGTGCCTGGCCCTCACCCTCATGGTGCTGAAGGGGCCGGCTTTCTGATAAATGGCACTGAAAGGGTGCCCGGCCCTCACACCCAGGTTATGTCACTAAAGGTGCCGCCCTCACACCAGGCATGGGGTTGAGCGGTTCCCGGCCGCCCCGGCCATCACACCCCGATTCTGGGCACTGACATCCAGCCTGGCCCAGCACTATGGGTCATGGTGCTGAAAGGTGCCCGGCCTCACACCCCATTCATTTCTACTCGAAAGGGTGCCCGACCTCACACCCCGGGTCATGTGAAGGGGTGCCTGGCCTCACACCCCGGTTCGCAGGCACTGAAAGGGTGCCCGGCCCCTCACACCCCGGTTCATGACGCTGAAAGGATGCCCGGCCCTCACATTCCTGGGTCATGGCACCGAAGGGGTGCACGGATTCACACCCTGGTCATGGACCTAAAGGTGCCTGCCCTCACACCACGGGCCATGGGTTGAAGCGGTTCCCGCCCTCACACCCCGGGTCATGGTGTTGAGGGTACCCGCCCTCACTTCCGGGTCATAGTCACTGAAGGGGTGCCTGGCCCTCACACCCCAGGTCATGTCACTGGAGGTGCCCGGCCCTCACCCCGGTTTGCAGCACTGTAGGTGCCCAGCCATCACACCCCTGCTTCCCATGGCATTGAAAGTGCCCGGCCCTCACACTCCAAGTTCATAACACTGAAGGTGCCTGGCCTCACACCCCAGGTCATGTCACTGAAGGGGTTCCTGTCTCACACTCTGGGCATGGGGTTGAAGCTGTTCCCGCCACACCCGGGTCATGGTGCTGATAGTGCCCGGCCCTTACACCCCTGATTCTGGCACTGAAATCGTGGGCTGGCCCACTACTCTGGGTCATGATGCTGAAGGGGTGCCTGGCCCTCACACTTCGATTCATTTCACTGCAGCCTGACCTCACACAACGGGGTCATGAAGGGGTGCCTGGCCCTCACACTCCGGTTCAGAGCCCTGTAGGGGTGCCTGGCCCTCACACCCCTGCTTCATGGCACGAAAGGGTGCCCGGCCTCACACCCCGGTTCATGACACTGAAGGGGTGCCTGGCCCTCACACCCTGGGCCGCAGGCACTGAAAGGTGCCTGGCCCTCACACCACGGTTCATGGGCTGAGGCGGTTCCAGGCCCTCACACCCCCCGGGTCACAGGTGTTGAGGGGTGCCTGGCCTCACACTCCGGGGTCATAAACACTGAAAGGTGCCTGGCCCTCACACCCCAGGTCATGTCACTGAAGGGGTGCCCGGCCCTCACACCTCCTGGGTCATGGTGCTGGAGGCGTGCCTGGCCCTCACCCCGGGTCATGTCACTGAAGGGGTGCCTGGCCTCACACCCCAGGTCATGTCACTGAAGTGGTGCCTGGGCCTCACACCCTGGTCATGGTGCTGAAGGGGTGCCTGCTTTCACACCTGGATTCATGGCACCAGGGGTGCCTGGCCCTCACACCCTGGGTCATGGTGGCTGAGGGGTTCCTGGCCTCACACCCCCGCCATGGGGGTTGAAAGTGTTCCCCGCCAGCACACCCCCGGGTCATGGTGCCTGAGGGGTGCCTGGGCCTCACACCCCTGGATTCTGCACTGAAATCGAGCCCGGCCCCACTCTGGGTCATGGTGCTGATGTGTGCCTGGCCCCACACCTGATTCATTTCTGCTGAAGGGGTGCTCTGACCACACCCCAGGTCATGTCACTGGAGGGGGGGTTCCTGGCCCTCACACCCCCTGATTCATGGCACTGGAAAAGGGTGCCTGGCCTCAAACCCCTGGGTCATGAGGCCAGGAGGGGTGCCCGGCCTCACACCCCGGGTCAAGTCACACGAAGGGGTGCCCGGCCCTCACACCCCGGGTCAGGCTGAGGTTCCCGGCCTCACACCCCGGGTCATGGCGTGCTGATGGGGTTCCTGCCCTCACACACTGGGTCATGGTGCTGGACGGGGTGCCCGGCCTCACACCCCATGTCATATGTTCACTGAAAGGGGTGCCCGGCCTCACACCCCGTGTCATGTCACTGAAGGCGCCCAGCTGTCACACTCCGGATCATGGCACTGAAGGGGTGCTCAGCCCTCACACCCTGGGTCAGTGGTAGCGGGCGGGCTGCACGGCGCTCACACTCAGGTCATGGTGCTGATGGGATGCCCGGCCCCTCATACCCCGGGTCATGGTGCTGAGGGGTGCCTGGCCCTCACACCGCGATTCATGGCACTGGAAATCGAGCCCGGCCCTCATACCCCGGGTCATGGCACCAAAGGTGCCTGGCCCTCACACCCCGTGTCATGTGAATGGGTGCCCGGCCCTCACACTCCGGTTCATAGCTCTATAGGTGCTCCTGCACCACACCCCTGCTTCATGGCATCAGGGCAGCCCGCACTCACACCCCGGCTCATGCACTGAAGGTGCCTGGCCCCTAAAGCCCTGGCCATGTCACTGAAGAGGGTGCTCTGGCCTCACACCCTCATCATGGTGCTGAAGGGGTGCCTGGCCCCAAACCCCCCGGGTCATGTCACTGAAGGGAAGTCACCTCACACCCCTGGCCATGCAGAATTGAAGGGGTGCCCGCCTCAAACCTCCCCGTGTAAGGCATACATGTGCCCGGCCCTCAAACCCTGGGTCATGTCACAAAGGTGCTCTGGGCCCTCACCACCCCAGTTCATGGCAAGGGAAGGGGTCCCCGGCTCTCACACCTGGTCTTGGTGTTGGAGGGTTCCCGGCCCTCACACCCCGGGTCAAGTGTCACCAAAGGGTGCCCGGCCCTCACACCCCCGGGTCATGTCACTTCAAGGGGTTGCACGGCCTCACACCCAGGGTCATGCGGGACCTGGGAAGGGGTGCCTGGCACTCACACCCCGGGTCATCATGGGATTTAAGCAGTTCCTGGTCCTCACACCACGGGTCATGGAGCTGAAGGGGTACCTGGGCCATCACACCCCTGGATTCATGGCACTGAAAATGCCCAGCCTTCACACCCCGGGTCATGTCACTGAAGGGGTGCACGACCTCACACCCCCGGGTCATGGAGCTGAAGGGTGCTTCCGGTCATCACACCCCTGATTCATGGCACTAAGGTGCCTGACCTCACACCCTGGGTCATAGGGAAGGGTGCCCGGCCCTCACACCCCGGTTTGCAGCACTGTAGGGGTGCCCGGCCCTCACCCCCCCTGTTTCCCATGGCACTGAAAGGGTGCCTGGCCTCACACTCCGGTTCATGACAAGGGGTGCCCGCCCTCACACCCCCGGCCTATGGCACTGAAGGGGTGCCCGGCCCTCACACCACGGGTCATGGGGTTGAAGTGGTTCTGGCCCATACACCCCTGGTCATGGTGTTGAGGGTGCCCGGCCTCACATCCTGGGTCAAGGTGTCACACGAAAGGGTGCCTGGCCCTCACACCCCAGGTCATGTCACTGAAAGGGGTGCCCGGCCCTCACACTCCTGGGTCATGGCACCGAAGGTGCCTGGCCCTCACACCCCCGGCTCATGGTGCTGAAGGGGTGCCTGGGCCACACCTGATTCATGGCACCAGGGCAGCCCGGCCCTCACACCCCAAGGTTATGTCAATACCAGTGATGCCCGCCCTCACACCCCGGCATGGGGTTGGAAGCGTTCCCGGCGATCACACCCCGATTCTTGGCACTGATATCAGAGCCCCGGCCCCAGCACTATGGGTCATGGTGCTAAGCAAGTGCCTGGGCCTCACACCCCCGATTCATTTCACTGAAAGGGTGCCTGACCTCACACCCCTGGGTCATGAAGGGGTGCCTGGCCTCTCACCCCGGTTCAGCACTGATAGGGTGCCCGGCCCTCACACCCCTGGTTCATGACGCTGAAAGGATGCCCGGCCTCACACCCCGGGGTCATGGTGACTGAAGGGGTGCACGGCCTCACACCCCGGGTCATGGACTCCAAAGGGGTGCCCGCCTCACACCACGGGTCATGGGGCTGAAGCGGTTTCGGGCCCTCACACCCCGGAAGGCCATGGTGCTGGAGTAAGGGGTCTCACTTCCGTGGTCATGTCACGAAGGTGCCTGGCCCTCACACCCCAGGTAGTGTCACTGGAGGGGCGCCCGGCCTCACACCCCGGTTTGCAGCACTTAGTGCCCGCCATCACACCCCGCTTCATAGCACTGAAAGGGTGCCTGGCCTCACACTCCGGTTCATGACACAAGTGTGCCCGCCTCACACTCCGTCATGGCACTGAAGGGGTGCCCGGCCCTCACACCACGGGTCATGGGGTTGGCGGTTCCCAGCCCTCACACCCCGGGTCATGGATGCTGGACGGTGCCCGGCCCTCACACCCCAGGTCATGTCACTGAAGGTGCCCGGCCCTCACACCCCGATTCTGGCACTGAAATCGTGCCCGGCCCAACACTCTGGGTCATGGTGCTGAAGGGTGCCTGACCTCACACCCCGGGTCATGTGAAGGGGTGCCTGCCTCACACCCCATTTCATGGCACAAGGGTGCCCGGCTCACACCCCGGTTGATGGCACTGAAGGGGTGCACGACCCTCACACACCCCGGGTCATGGACCTAAAGGGAATGCCGACCCTCACACCACAGGTCATGGCACTGAAAGGGTGCACGGCCCTCACATCCCGGGTCATGGACCTAATGGGGTGCCCGGCCCTCACACCACGGGTCATGGGGTTGAAGCTGTTCCCGGTCCTCACACCCCGGTTCATGGTGCTGGAGGGGTGCCCGGCCCCCACACCCCGGGTCATGTCACTGAAGGGGTGCCGGGCCCTCACACCCCGGGTCATGGCACTGAAGGGGTGCCTGGCCCTCACACCCCGGGTAATGGTGCTGAAGGGGTGCCCGGCTTTCACACCCCGATTCATGGCACTGAAAGGGTGCCCGGCCCTCACACCCCGTTTCATGACACTGAAGGGGTGCCCGGCCCTCACACCACGGTTCATGGATCTTAAAGGGTGCACGGCCCTCACATCCCGGGTCATGGACCTAAAGGGGTGCCCGGCCCTCACACCACGGATTATGGGGTTGAAGCGGTTCCCGGCCCTCACACCCCGAGTCATGGTGCTGGAGGGGTGCCTGGCCCTCACACCCCGGGTCATGGCACTGAAGGGGTGCCTGGCCCTCACACCCCAGGTCATGGTGCTGAAGGGGTGCACGGCTTTCACACCCCGATTCTTGGCACTGAAGGGGTGCCCGGCCCTCACACCCCGGGTCATGGTGCCTGAGGGGTGCCCGACCTCACACCCCGGGTCATGGGGTTGAAGCGGTTCCCGGCCATCACACCCCGGGTTATGGTGCTGAAGGGGTGCCCGACCCTCATACCACGGGTCATGTGAAGGAGTGCTCGGCCCTAACACCCTGTTTCGCAGCACTGTAGAGGTGCCCGGCCCTCACACCCCGTTTCATGGCACTGAAAGGGTGCCCGGCCCTTACACCCCGGTTCATGACACTGAAGGGGTGCCCGGCCCTCATACCCCGGGTCATGGGGTTGAAGCGGTTCCCTGCCTTCACACCCCGGGTTATGGTACTGATGGGGTGCCCGGCCCTCTCACCCCAATTCTTGGCACTGAAAACGAGCCCGGCCCTAACACCCTGGATCATGGTGCTGAAGGGGTGCCCGGCCCTCATACCCCGGGTCATGGCACTGAAGGTGTGCCCGAACCTCACACCCCGGGTCATGGAGCTGGAGGTGTGCCCGAACCTCACTCCCCGGGTCATGTCACTGAAGGGGTGCCCAGCTCTCACACTCCCGGTCATGGCACTGAAGGGGTGCCCGGCCCTCACACCCCGGATCATGGCACTGAAGGGGTGCCCGGCCCTCACACCCCGGTTCACAGCACTGTAGGGGTGCCTGGCCTTCACACCCCGATTCATGGCACTGAAGGGGTGCCCGACCCTCACACCCCGGGTCATGTGAAGGGGTGCCCGGCCCTCACACCCGGTCTAACACCCTAACATGGTGCTGATTGGTGCCCCCCTCACACACCGTCTCATTCTCAATGGAAAAGGTGCCTTCACACCCTGGGTCATGCACTAAACGGGTGCCTGGCCCTCACACCCCGGGTCATGTCACTCAAAGGTGCCCGGCCCTCACACCCCGGTTCATGACACTGGGTGCCTGGCCTCACACCCCGGGTCATGGCACTGAAGGGGTGCCCGCCCTCACCACGGTTCATGGCACTCAAGGTGCCGGCCTCACACCCCGGTCTGTGACCTGAAGGGTGCCGCCCTCACACCCCGGATTCATGGCACTGAAGGAGCCCGGCCTCACACCCCGGGTCATGGAAAGGAAGGGTGCCCGGCCCACACCCGGGTCATGGCACTGAAGGGTGCCTGGCCTCAACACCCTGGGTCATGGGTTGAAGAGGTTCCTGGCCTCACACCCCCGGGTCATGTGAAGGGGTGCCCGCCCTCACACCCCGGTTTGTAGCACTGAAGGGGTGCCCGCCCTCACACCCTGCTTCATGGCACTGAAAGGGTGCCCGGCTCACACCCCGGTTCATGACACTGAAAAGATCCCATTCAACACCGGTCATGACACTGAAGGGTGCACAGCCTCACACCCCGGGTCATGGCACTGAAAGGGTGCCTGGCCTCACACCCCGGTTCACACTGAAAAGATGCCCATCCCTCACACCCCGGGTCATGGCACTGAAGGGGTGCCTGCCTCACACCATGGGTCATGGGTTTAGCCTGGCTCACACCCCGGGTCATGTGAAGGGGGTGCCTGGCCTCACACCCCGGTTCAAGCACTGGAAGGGGTGCCCGCCTCACACCCCAGTCATGTCACACTGAAGGTGCCCGGCCCTCACACCCCGGGCATGGGGCTGAAGGTGCCCGGCCATCACACCCCGTCATGGTGTTGAAAGGGTGCCGCCTCACACCCCTGATTCTGGCACTGAAATCGAGCCCGCCCTAACACTCTGAGTCATGGTGCTGAAGGTGCCTGACCACACAACGGGTAACGGAAGGTGCCCGCCTCACACCCCCGGCCTGCAGCATCAGGTGCCCGGCCACACCCCGTTTCATGGCACTGAAAGGGTGCCTGGCCTCACACCCCGTCATATCACTGAAGGTGCCCATTCACACCCCAGGTCATGGAACTGAAGGTGAACCAAGGTGCTGGAGGGGTGCCCGCCCTCACACCCGGGTCGTCACTGAAGGTGCCCGGCCTCACACCCCAGGTCATGTCACTGGAAGGGGTGCCCTGCCTCACACCACGGGTTAAGGGAGTGGAGGCGTGCCTGGCCCCACACCCCTGGGTCATAGCCACAAGGGTGCCCGGCCCTCACACCCCAGGTCATGCCACTGGGCGGTGCCCGGGCTCACACCCCGGGTCATGGTGCGAGGCATGGCTACACCCGGATTCATGGCACTGAAAGTGGTGCCCGGCCTCACACCCCGGGTCATGGTGGCTGGAGGGGTTCCCGCCCACACCCCGGGTCATGGGCTAGCTGCCTGGCCAGCACACCCCAGGTCAGGTGCTCATGGGGTGCCCGGCCTCACACCTGATTCTGGCACTGAAATCGAGCCCGGCCCTAACACTCTGGGTCAGTGTTGACAAGTGCCCGGGCCTCACACCCGATTCATTTCACTGAAGGTGCCTGACCACACCCCAGGTCATGTCACTGGAGGGGTTCCCGGCCTCACACCCCTGATTTCATGGCACTGAAGGGGTGCCCGCCCTCAAACCCCTGGTCATGGTGGAGGGGTGCCTGGCCTCACACCCGGGTCAAGTCACTAAGGTGCTCGGCTCACACCCGGGTCATGGGTTGAAGGGTTCCCCTGGCCTCACACCCCGGGTCATGGTGCTGATGTCCCCGGCCTCACACACAGGGGTCGCGTGCTGGAGGGTGCCCGGCCCTCACACCCCATGTCAGGCGTCACTGAAAGGGTGCCCGGGCCTCACACCCCGTGTCATGTCACTGAAAGGGCGCCCAGCTACACTCCGGATCATGGCACTGAGCAAGTGCCTAGCTCACACCCCAAGGCCGCGGGTAGCAAGGGCTGCACGGCGCTCACACCCCGGGTCATGGTGCTGATGGGATGCCCGGCCTCATACCCCGGCTCATGGTGCTGAGGGGTGCCTGGCCTTCACCATGACCATGGCACTGAAATCGAGCCTGGCCCATACCCCGGGTCATGGCACTGAAAGGTGCCCGGCCCTCACACCCCGTGTCAAGGTAATGTGCCTGGCCTCACACCAAGGTTCATAGGTTTCCATAGTGTTCTGCCCTCACACACCCTGCTCCCCAGCACGAAGGGTGCCTGCAACACACCCGGCTCATGGCACTGAAGGGGTGCCCCGCCCTAAAGCCCCAGTCAGATTGAAGAGGTGCCTGGGCCCCACCCTGTCATGGTGCTGAAGGGGTGCCTGGCCTCATACCTCATGTCACTGGAAGGAAGCCTTGCCCTCACACCCTGCCGGCACTGGAAGGGGTGCCCGGCCCTCGCAAACCCCTGTGTCATATGGTACTGAAGGGGTGCCTGGGCCCTCAAACCCCGGGTCATGTCACAAAGGTGCCCGTCTCACACCGGTTCTGGCAAGGAAGGGCGCCCAGCTGTCACATTCCGGATCATGGCACTGAAGGTGCCTCACCCCGGGTTGGTAGTGAACGGCTAAGATGACGGTCACTCCCCGGGTCATGGTGTTGATGGGATGTCCGGCCCTCATCTCAGTCATGGTGCTGAGGTGCCCGGCCCGCACACCGCGACCATGGCACTGAAATCGAGCCCGGCCCTCATACCCCGGGTCATGGCACTGAAAAAAGGTGCCCGGCCCCCTGCTATTCCGGTTCATAGCAATTTGGAAGTGTTCTGCCCCTCACACTGCTTAATGGCACGAAAGGGGTGCCTGGCACTCACACCTCTGGCTCATGGCACTGAAGGGTGCCCGCCCTAAAGCCCAGGGTTGTCACTGAAGAGTGCCCCGGCCACACCCCTGTCATGGTGCTGAAGGGGTGCCTGGCCCTCAAACCCTGGCCACTGCGCCACGAAGGGAAGCCTGCCCACACCCCGGGTCATGGCACTGAAGGGGTGCCTGGCCCTCAAACCCCGTGTCATACTGAAGAGGTGCCTGGCCCCTCAAACCCCGGGTCAATACAAAGGGGTGCCCTCACACCCCCGGTTCATGGCAAGGGCGTCCTGCTCACACCCGGTCTGGTGTTGAGGGGTTCCCGCCTCACACCGGGTCATGTCACTAAAGGTGCCTGGCCTCACACCCTGGGTCATGTCACTTAAGGGTTGCACGCCCTCACACCCAGGTCATGGACCCAGGTGCTGGGGTGCCCAGCACTCACACCCCGGGTCATGGGATTCTAAGCGGTTCCCCGTCCTCACACTGGCTCATGGAGCTGAAGGTACCTGCACATCACACCCGATTCATGGCATCACTGAAAATGTGCCCGGCCTT
>NW_024715493.1:0-4279 GCF_018991925.1 Homarus americanus
GGATATTTCACTGCCCGTCTCGAAAGACGACTTCATCGAACTCATCAAACTATGTATTAAGGATTGTAAATTCGAATTCAATGGAGAATATTATGCTCAAAAATTTGGTATGGCAATGGGTAATCCACTCTCACCTGTATTAAGCAACCTATATATGGAATTCTTTGAAAAGAAACTATTAAGTAATATTTTACCACCCTCAGCAGTCTGGTTTAGATATGTTGATGATGTATTATGTCTCTGGCCATGTAATGAGGACCTAAAAGCTTTCCTGCCACAACTTAACAACTTAGCCCCCTCGATCAAATTCACTGTGGAATTAGAGCAAGACTGTAAATTGCCATTCCTAGACTATCTGATACACAGAATAGGTACACTTTTAAGTTCAGTATTTATAGAAAACCAACTAATGTGTGTTCATACATTCATTATTATTCTGCCCACCATAATATAGTGTGGGGTATGAGATTGTTTGGTTCACACTCAGGATGGAATGGAGAAAGGAAACTCACAATGTGCTCTCTATATACATGTTGTATTGGATGTACAATGCAGCTTGGTGCTGGGAAGGCAGCATGGTTACAAGCGTGATGTAGAGAGAGCTGGTTGGTGAGGACGCTCAGAGGACAGCTTGTGGGTCGCCATGCTCGCCAGCGGGAGAGAGGACCGCCAGGCAGGCGGAGGAGCGAGGACCGCCAGGCAGGCGGAGGTGTTGCTGGCTGGTTGGTGTAGGTAGAAAGAGAGACAGATCACCACGAGGTCAGGTCTTAAATAGCGGGGGTAGGCGTGGCTTAGCAGTTGACCCCCGCTCCGTGGTGTATGGCGGCGCTGGTTGACCTAGACCACGAGGCATACACTGGGGAATTGGTGAGGTTGGCTAGGCAGCGACAAACAGCGTTTGTAGGGGAGAATTCCACTACAATACTCCCCCTTCCCTCCAGGCTGTGTAGGAGAGTTGTTGTCTGCAGAGTTGCATAGCACATGTGAGGCAGAACGGGCGGTGCGTGCCTCATGTGAGACAACGGCGATGGCGTGGATGAGCCGGTCGCTGGGGACAACTGTCTAGATACACAATATCTGTGGGAGTAGAGAGGGAGAATAAGGGTGTGTGGAGGCGATGAATTTTGTGCTTCCCTCACGGCAGGTACGGAGTCGCCAGATGCGCCTGCTGGGGTGTGGGGGCCTGGGTCAGGAGCAGGGGCTGTGTCAGCAGCAGCGGATGAGGGCTCGTGACAGCAGCTGGGTCCACAACAGCAGCAGGGTGCAGGACATTAGCAGGGAGTACCTGAGGGAGAAAAGAGGGGTGTGTGGGTCCGCACTCAGGAACAGAGGCCGCATCAGGGGCGGCAGGGGTTACTGCTGGGCCGGGGTCGGCGTCTGAGGCAGGACGGGTGTGCTGGGGTCGGTAGGACGTGGTGCTTAGGGCAGGAAGAGGAGCTGGTGTCTGCTTAGAGTAGCAGAGCTGCTCTAGGGTGTTTAACCTGCGGTGTAGAGACAGTAGCTGTAGAGCCGATGAGAGCTGCTTCTGGGTGGATAAGCCAGTCTTCCATGTTGCTTGAAGACTGGGAGCGTGATCAGTTTCTCCTCCATCCTGTGTGAGTGCGAATCTCCGGGGGTCACCATTTGTGGGGTATGGGATGTTTGGTTCACACTCAGGATGGAATGGAGAAAGGAAACTCACAATGTGCTCTCTATATACATGTTGTATTGGATGTACAATGCAGCTTGGTGCTGGGAAGGCAGCATGGTTACAAGCGTGATGTAGAGAGAGCCGGTTGGTGAGGACGCTCAGAGAAGGACAGCTTGTGGGTCGCCATGCTCGCCAGCGGGAGAGAGGACCGCCAGGCAGGCGGAGGAGGAGGAGGTGTTGCTGGCTGCGGCTGTAGGTAGAAAGAGAGACAGATCACCACGAGGTCAGGTCTTAAATAGCGGGGGTAGGCGTGGCTTAGTAGTTGACCCCCGCTCCGTGATGTATGGCGGCGCTGGTTGACCTAGACCACGAGGCATACACTGGGGAATTGGTGGGGTCGGCTAGGCAGCGACAAACAGCGTTTGTAGGGAGAATTCTACCAATAGCTTTCGCCAGTCAGTATTCTCAACAATGTTTTACGGTGCCTTGAGAATTTGCAGTCCAGAATTCATCGATGAGGAATACAAATATATATATAATATTGGCTCAAACCTTAAATACCCTAGATCTTTCATAGACAAATGCTTAAACATTACTAAGAAAACTTTTTATAGAACTGATCCCAAGCCCACCCATGACCATAAGAATATCTTAATATTACCATTTCACAAAAATTTCTCACACATTCCTGCACAGCTAAAAACCTGGAACGTCAATGTGGCATTTAAAAAAACTCATGCACTGTTAAACAAATGTTAATCAAGAACTCCCCCAACAACACAATTGGTTGCATTTATAAAGTTCCTTGCAAGGAATGTAATATGTTTTACTTAGGCCAGACAGGTAAAGATCTCAAATTAGAATTAAACAACACAAATACAGTGTTAGACAGGCCAGGAATCCAACAACGTTTGTTCATTTGAGGATAACAAGTATTGCATTGAAGGATACTGCCTCCTTTAATATGGCTATGTAATCAACCAGTAGGAACATCATAGGAAACTAGTCTGTCAGAAACATACCAGCGATTCAAATATGAATTTTAAGTAACGCAATGCACAAGCTGGACAATTTTGTATCTAAGAAGATTTAGAACAGGAGAAGGCGGGTCACTGACCATCTGACCTGACCACCAACCGTTGTGTGCTATTTAAAGATTAGTAGGGTCATTACCTAATACCTGACCATTGTGGACCTGGTCTCACCCTCCTCTGTATATATACACCTTGATTTGTATTGCTCTCTCTAGTCTGTACTCACCCCTGAAGATGTGAATTATATATATATATATATATATATATATATATATATATATATATATATATATATATATATATATATATATATATATATATATATATATATATATATATTTCATTTTTAGTCCATATAACACGCGGACTTTTGAACTTATAATCAACGACCTCACCAGCAAGGAATCGAACCCTCGACCTACTGGGTGTGACTAGGGAACGCTTACCGGCTAGGCCACAAGGGTTCGATTCCTTGCTGGTGAGGTCGTTGATTATAAGTTCAAAAGTCCGCGTGTTATATGGACTAAAAATGAAGTATATATATGTACCTCGCGTTTCATACCAGCTGGATTCGGTAAAATGCTACTGACACCACATAAGAGGCACGGGCAGTTTCCCATTGAGGTTCACGGCGCCATCAGCTCGATGAACAGGCTTTGTGTGAAATATAACAGAGTCTAGAACTGCTTTTAGTGTCCTTGTGGCCTAGCCGGTAAGCGTTCCCTAGTCACACCCAGTAGGTCGAGGGTTCGATTCCTTGCTGGTGAGGTCGTTGATTATATGTTCAAAGTCCGCGTGTTATATGGACGAAAAATGAAGTATATATATGTACCTCGCGTTTCATACCAGCTGGATTCGGTAAAATGCTACTGACACCACATAAGAGGCACGGGCAGTTTCCCATTGAGGTTCACGGCGCCATCAGCTCGATGAACAGGCTTTGTGTGAAATATAACAGTCTAGAACTGCTTTTAGTGTCCTAGTCACACCCAGTAGGTCGAGGGTTCGATTCCTTGCTGGTGAGGTCGTTGATTATATGTTCAAAGTCCGCGTGTTATATGGACGAAAAATGAAGTATATATATGTACCTCGGCGTTCATACCAGCTAGTTCGGTAAAATACTGACACCATAAGAGGCACGGGCAGTTTCCCGTGAGTTCACGGCATATCAGCTCGATAGACAGGCTTTGTGTGAAATATAACAGAGTCGACTGCTTTTAGTGTCCTTAGTGGCCCTGGCGATGGCGTTCTGAATACGCAGTAGGTCGAGGTTCGATTGTTCCTTGCTGGTGAGGTCGTTGATTATATGTTCAAAGTCCGCGTGTTATATGGACTAAAAATGAAGTATATATATGTACTTCGCGTTTCATACCAGCTGGATTCAGTAAAATGCTACTGACACCACATAAGAGGCACGGGCAGTTTCCCAGTGAGGTTCACGGCACCATCAGCTCGATGAACAGGCTTTGTGTGAAATATAACAGAGTGTAGAACTGCTTTTAGTGTCCTTGTGGGCTAGCCGGTAAGTGTTCCCTAGTCCCACCCAGTAGGTCGAGGGTTCGATTCCTTGCTGGTGAAGTCGTTGATTATGTGTTCAAAGTCCGCGTGTTATATG
>NW_024715494.1:0-9311 GCF_018991925.1 Homarus americanus
TTATGCGGAATGGACCAGAAAATTTCGCCGAAAGTTTGGAGTTCCTTTCAGGTACCTGTAACATAACAGCGTCCCCAACGTTCAGTGCGATAGGTTTAGCATGTTTATGTTGTTTGATGATCATTTCGGCGCGTGACGCCGCTAGCTGTGATCGTACTTGGTTATGAATTTCTGTAAAGACATGAATTTGTTTTGCCGCAAAATCATCCGTATTATATACCGGGTATGGCGCCTCTGTAAGGATGTCGTAAGGCAGACGTTTATCTGTGCCATAGACAATATAGTAGGGTGTTTTGCCCGTAGAGCTATTAACTGACCCATTAATCGACGCTGCAACCTGCGGTAACCAATCCTCCCAGGCGTATTGAAAACCACTAACTATTGGACGCAGTATTTCTAGGATTTTACGATTGGTTCTTTCAACAAGGCCATTAGCCTGTGGATGATAAGCTGTCACAAAAGTTTGTTTAATTCCATATTGTAAACACATATGCTCTATTAGCTCATTCTTGAACTCTGTTCCATTATCAGAGAGTAGAACTTTAGGCGTAGTATATGGACATATGAGATTCATTACTAATGCATAGGCAACTGCTTCGGCCGTTTTGCTTTTTAGTGGGATCAAGACCACGAACCTGGAAAAATGATCCACACACACTAAGACGTATCCTGATCCCTGATGACTCATTGGGAGTTGTAACACATCAACAGCGACTGTGTCAAACGGACGGTCTGGTGTAGGATATTGTAGAATCGGGGCAGGTGATCCTGTTGATCTTTTATGTTGAGCACATGCCAAACAATTAGCTATGTGTAATTCTATGTCTTTCTTCATAGTGTTCCAGAAATACTTCTTTCGTAAATCCGCTAAGCATTTATCACGACCTTGGTGACCTGCTTGTGGGACATCGTGGAACAATGTCATTACTGCTTTGCGCAACGTGTCAGGTACGACTATTTGAGACACATTACCCTCAGGAGATTTTCTCGTCCTATTGAGTATGTTATGTCGTAATTCAGACTGACTTAAGGGAAGAAATAACTTGGGGAGTTTAACATCCTCGCCCGATTCGGGAGCAAAAATAACAGCTGACCAATATGGGTCGCGTCGTTGCTCATCTTCCAGCTGCGAAAGAGTGAATGTTGATACAGGCATTACTGGTGCTATATTTCTTGACAGAGCGTCGGCGACACCTTTCGCCCTCCCAGGTAAATACCTAAATTCGGGGTCAAACTCTTGAATTGTCAGATACCAGTGTGCTAATCTGCCTGATAAGTTTCTGCCATGGAACAGTTCGGTGACTGCCGCATGATCAGTAAAAACAGTTATCTTGTAGCCAAAGATAATGTCTTTGAACTTCTTAAGTGCCCACACAACGGCTAACGTTTCTAAATGCGTCACCGAATAACGTGTTTCAGCATCGATTAGTTTGCGATTTGCAAATGCTATCACTCTAAACTTCCCACGCGTGTCCTCTTGCATGAGCACTGCTCCGACTCCAATTCCGGGAGCGTCAGTACAGAGAGTGAAAGGTTGAGTGTAGTCTGGGAATGCTAGAACCGGGGCATTGGTTAGCGCTGTCTTCAATGCCGTAAAACTTTCCTCGTGTTCAGCATCCTATATAAACACTGCATCTTTTTTGAGCAACCTCGTTCGGGGCGATGCTAATGTTGCATAGTCCTTGATAAAGGAACGATTATAACCAGATAATCCGAGAAGGCTACGCACATGATCATTTGAGGTAGGACGCGGGAACTGAGATACAGCTTTGACTTTATCATTAACTGTGTGTATGCCCTCACCGTCAACTACATGACCAAGGAAATGGATTCTGGATTTTAAAAACTCGCACTTTGAGAGTTTTATTTTGAGTCCTGCTGTGGAAAGTTTGGCCAAAACTTCACGCAGTTTTATCAGATGGGAATCGACGTCCTTACTGACTACTATTAGATCATCCAAATAAGCGCAGACTGTGTTACCAATTAGTCCGGCAAACAGGGTGTTGATCATTCTTTGAAATGTTAGTGGGGCATTTCTGAGACCAAATGGCATTCGTAGAAACTCAAAGTGGCCTAGAGGCGTGCTAAATGCCGTGATTTCTCGTGATTTTTCATCGAGTGGTATTTGCCAATACCCACTAAGCAAATCTAAGTTGCTAAATACCGCATTATCCTTGCCTAAGGATTGCAATATGTCACTCAAGATAGGCATTGGGTACCTATCAGGGATTGTTTGATCATTTACGCGCCTGAAATCTATGACAGGGCGCCATCCACCATCCTTTTTCGGGACGAGGAATAATGGGCTGTTAAAGGGGGATTTTGAGTGTCTAATGACATTCTCATCTAACATACCCTGTACCATATCTTGCACTACAGCGCGCTGGCTATGAGGTAGTCTATAAGCTGGTATGTAAATAGGGTTGGTTCCTTCCTTTAACGCTATATGATGGGATGTTAAATCTGTCTGACCTAGCGTTTCCCCTGGCAAGGCTACTATTTCTGTAGTCGGCAAGCAGCTCTAACAGGCGTGTCTTGCCCTGAGGATGATCGATCACCTTGACATGTGGTGCTATTTGATCTATCCTGGCCAGTCGAGTCTGTTGGCAATTCGCAACAATACCTCGAATTAGGAATTTATTTGGTTGCACTTCGACATTGCTGTGATATCTAGAAAATCACACACATAACATCCTTTCTTTAATTTCTTGATAATGTGAAATTGCTCCCGCAATCCCGTAGACTTGTGTGTGTGTGTACCACAGTAGACACAGCTGATTCCAAGGTCCGGTGATTGGGTCAATGCTCACAAAAATCCTGAGTACAGCAAACCGCCGCTAATTGTCACACAACGTCATCCACAACACCATACCTCAGAATGCTGAGACCATCTCTCAGACCGGATGTGTCATCATCACTAGGGTGGGTGCTGGGTGCTGGTAACTGGGGGTTGTTCACGCCATACGAAAGAATTTTGTTGACAGGATGTTGATTGATGAGTAGTCTCAACAACTGCAGTCACGTCCTGTCACACCCTGGGCAGTGAACGAATCATTTGCATAAAACTAATGTTCACTTCAGCTCACAGGATTTTTGCGTTGGTGAATTCCTCATTCTGGTAATGGAGAGTACTTTTCAACATTGCAGGTACTATCTTCCAACTCTTGCTGCTTTAATCACGCTGGGAAGGTGTGTGGTTGAGGTCGAGAGATCTCTCTGACATGATCCGCCTTCCTCTTAATAGGATTGGTAGACAACACTTTCGTCCTAGCGGTGAGCAAAGGTTCAGAATGACTCATTGTTGTGTAGGAAACACCTTTAAACGTAACACTATTATTACGTGGATGAACATCTATCATGTTCTTTCGAAGAGTTGGTAGACCAAGTAACCCGTCAGCTGGCAAATTGAACTGCTGAACTATATAAAAGTCCGCGTAGAAGGGCGTACCACGTCTTGAGAATCTGAGTGGTAACGTCACCATTCCTTTGAAGCTCAGCTGAGTACCTGAAACTCCTTCGAGCTCAGCGTTACTAGGCCTCCATTTGAATTTGCGGTGAGGGAATTTACGTTGTAACTCGTGATATGATGTCAAGGCCAATACATTAGCGCAAGCACCTGTGTCTATATCAAGAGCCAATCTGGTATTATCCACTCTCACCGGCACTGACAACACTTCCACTTTTCTAAGCGCCGCTATTAATGAGGCCGCTATAGAAGTGCTGTGAGGAGGGGCGGGAATTACCCTATCTATCCCTCTCCTTGCTGTAGTGTGCGCTGGTCTTCCCCCGATGACTTGTCCTGGGGACGTTTCTGCTTGCGCCTATACGACACCTCCGTTTCACTTAGGTCCACTCCCCTAGCCTTTATTAGTATATCGCACTCATGTGAACTATGAGATGTCGATTTGTGAAGAGCGCACCATTTGCGCGCTGTCTGGGTAGGAGGAGGAGGTGCTGCTTTTGCTCCCTCTTTGTTTGACCTTGAGAATGGCTTTGCACCGGGTGTGGCCTTAAAATTAGCACTATTACCTCGGAGCTGAAAACAATCTTCCATTACGTGGCCACGTTTATTACAATGTGCGCATCGTAAAGATGTTTTCTGTTTATATGTTAGGCGGGGACGAGCGATCGAAGCTAAGTGTGTCGCATAAGGAGTCTGAGAGTGAGGCATCTGTGGCATCTGAGACGGCTGGGGTTGTGGTGACGTCACTGAGGGTTGCGCCAGTAAGGGGCCCGTAGCCTGGGGACAGAGCTTGTTTGCGTATTCCACCATATCCAAGGGTGGTTCATACTGTACTTCCTGTGCCTGGCTATATAATCACCGCGCTGCATGATATTAATAACATTATCAGCTTTAGGTGTGGTAGTAGTACTGGTGTGAGGTTTAGAAGATGCCATTTTAGTGTTAGAATTAAGCAAATTAGTATTCTTACTCTTAACAGAAGGCTGGGTTAATAAGGTTGTTACCGATTTAGCAACAGACACACTATCACCTGTAACAGGGGTAACTGCTTTAGTATACTTAGGTGAGGTACTATAGTGATTACCAGACCGTAGGGTACGACGGTTTAAGTCTGGGCTTGATCATTGATGAGTTGGTTATCAGCAAACAGTTGCGCTAGGCGTTCGATTTCATCTACATTAGACATGGGAAACTTAGAAATTATCTATTAGCCCCCTTGGGTCAATGAATACTTAACAGTAAGTAGATCACTTGCCTCTCATTTACAAGACAATGAATATGTTTTGTAGTTAATTATTAAACTATCAATAAGTAGACAGACACTTACAAACTACTGTAAATTATAGGATTTCAATACATTAATCTTACATTCGACACTTTATCATTGAAATAATCCTATCCGACGAACCTATCGGTGTGAAGATATCTCTCGAACGTGTTCATGTGTGTAGAACTATGAAATTTAAATACCTATTTATACAGAGTAGTACGTCTGTATAGAAAATGTGATCCTTCAAGAGTTCTGAGTGGAGCGGTGGGTGGAGTGAGGGTGGGGCCTCTTCCTAGGATGCGTGCGCTGCTGCTGGTTTCCTTGGCAACGAGAGACGCTTCTGCTTTGGTAAGAGACGAGTCCACTTGAATACCTGTAGGTGAGTTCCTCCTCCGGCGATCAGAAAACTGATGATTGGTTATCACACTGGTGGTTGCTGGTTCGCTGGCGAAAACTGCCGTATGCCAAGTCTTCACAGTCCACGTATATATGGAGATCTGTATGATGACACCGGAACTTCGTAATTCGCGCTGACGACACAACAATACTGCTCAGCTGCTAGTGAAATACCAATTGAATTCCAGGCTACGAAACTGTTGTTCAACACTGCAACACTGTAATGTCTAGGGAATGCTGAGTGGAGTCTATCTCAACCGGCTCAATCTGGATATGTACCAACAGGCTGTAATATTTGTATATTACGAATTCTGCACGTATTTGTATGTGACAGAGATAAGGAGCGCTCACTACATATCGTCTCAATACGGGATATAGTTTTAAACACTCGGATTATGTAACGCGTCACTGCTGTGTGGTTTCTTGTTTTTCACAAGACACAGACGGATGATACGACTACCAGTTTGAAGAATCCGTACACACCGCTGCCACCTTTTTGAATCGGCTGCTTGTCCAATTAACCAGTCCGTTCACACATATTTATATTTGGGTTTTAAGTAACGAAACCCAAACGGTAGTTCCTTTGTTTTATTATAAAAGGTTGTATATATAATTCCTGAGTGTATATCAACAGTAAGTCTCACTGTCTAGGAGTGAATGAGAAAGGGACGGCGTTTATGTATGATAAACGTTAGGTCACGTCCTTACGATATGAGTTGTGGTGAGCTACTGAAGCTTAGGGGCATCGCAGTGTGTGCTTACAGAAATGCTGAGCTATGGGTCTCGCCCTCTTGGGTAAGTTGCCCGCTCACGTGTCAATCTCATGTCTTACTCATAGACAGTGGAAAGTTACAGGGTGGTGAATCTGAATATAATATCAGATGTATTGACCCATTTATATAATACGTTCTGTTGATGAGACAGGGGCCTATTACAGTTATACACGATCAGGGGTTTTTGTTATACTTGATCAGGGGCCTTTGTTTTAATCGTTCAAGGGACTTTTTTATACTCGATCAGGGGACTTTGTTATACTCGATGAGGGGGCTTTGTTAAACTCGATGAGGGGGCTTTGTTAAACTCGATGAGAGGCCTTTGTTATACTCGATCAGGGGACATTGTTATACTCTATGAGGGGGCTTTGTTATACTCGATCAGGGAACTTTGTTATACTCGGTGAGGGGACTTTGTTATACTCGATCAGGGGACTTTGTTATACTCGTTCAGGGGACTTTGTTATACTTGATCAGGGGACTTTGTTATGCTCGATGAGGGGGCTTTGTTATACACGATCAGGGGGCTTTGTTATACTTGATCAGGGGCCTTTGTTTTAATCGTTCAAGGGACTTTTTTATACTCGATCAGCGGACTTTGTTATACTCGATGAGGGGCCTTTGTTAAACTCGATGAGGGGCCTTTGTTATACTCGACCAGGGGAGTTTCTTATACTCGACCAGGGGACTTTGTTAAACTCGATCAGGGGCCTTTGTTATACTCGATCAGGGGATTTTGTTATTCTCGATCAGGGAAATTTGTTATTTTCGATCAGGGAACATTATTATACTCGTTCAGGGGACTTCGTTATACTTGATCAGGGGACTTTGTTATGCTCGATGAGGGGCCTTTGTTATACTCGACCAGGGGATTTTGTTATAAACGTTCAGGGACTTTGTTATTCTCGATCAGGGGACTTTGTTATACTCGACCAGGGGAGTTTGTTATACTCGACCAGGGGACTTTGTTAAACTCGATCAGGGGCCTTTGTTATACTCGATCAGGGGACTTTGTTATACTCGATCAGGGGACTTTATTATACTCGATCAGCGGACTTTGTTATACTCGATCACGGGACGTTGTTATACTCGATCAGAGGCCTTTGTTATACTCGATCAGGGGCCTTTGTTAAACTCGATATGGGGACTTTGTTGTACTCGATCAGCGGGCTTTGTTATACTCGATCAGGGACCTTTGTTATACTCGATCAGGGGACTTTGTTATACTCGTTGAGGGGACTTTGTTATACTTGATCAGGGAACTTTGTTATACTCGATGAGGGGCCTTTGTTATTCTCGACCAGGGGACTTTGTTATAATCGTTCAGGGGACTTTGTTATACTCGATAAGGGGACTTTGTTATACTCGACAAGGGGAGTTTGTTATACTCGACCAGGGGACTTTGTTATGCTCGATGAGGGGCCTTTGTTAAACTCGATCAGGGGACATTTTTGTACTCAGTCAGGGGACTTTGTTATACTCGATGAGGGGCCTTTGTTATACTCGGCCAGGGGATTTTGTTATAATCGTTCAGGGGACTTTGTTATAATTGAACAGGGGACTTTGTTAAGCTCGATGAGGGGCCTTTGTTATACTCGACCAGGGGACTTTGTTATATTCGTTCAGGGGACTTTGTTATACTCGATCAGGGGACTTTGTTATACTCGATCAGGGGACTTTGTTATACTCGACCAGGGGAGCTTGATATACTCGACCAGGGGACTTTGTTATACTCGATCAGGGGCCTTTGTTAAACTCCATTAGGGGCCTTTGTTATACTCGATGTGGGGCCTTTGTTATACTCGATCAGCGGACTTTGTTATTCTCGATCATAGGACTTTGTTATACTCGTTCAGGGGACTTTGTAGTACTTTATCAGGGGACTTTGTTATACTCGATGACGGGCCTTTGTTAAACTCGATGAGGGGCCTTTTTTATACTCGACCAGGGGACTTTGCTATACTCGATCAGGGGCCTTTGTTAAACTCGATCAGGGGCCTTTGTTATAATCGTTCAGGGGACTTTGTTATAATCGTTCAGGGAACTTTGTTATACTTGATCAGGGGAGTTTGTTATACTCGATGAGGGGGCTTTGTTATACACGATGAGAGGGCTTTGTTATACTTGATCAGGGGCCTTTGTTATAATCGGTCAAGGGACTTTGTTATACTCGATCAGGGGACTTTGTTATACTCGATCAGGGGAGTTTGTTATACTCGATGAGGGGGCTTTGTTATACAAGATGAGAGGGCTTTGTTATACTTGATCAGGGGCCTTTGTTATAATCGGTCAAGGGACTTTGTTATACTCGATCAGGGGACTTTGTTATACTCGACCAGTGGAGTTTGTTATACTCGATCAGGGGACTTTGTTATACTCGATCAGGGCCCTTTGTTAAACTCAATTATGGGCCTTTGTTATACTCGATCAGGGAACTTTGTTATACTCGATCAGGGGACTTTGTTATACTCGATCAGGACTTTCTTGCTCTTTCGATCAGGGGACTTTGTAATACTCGATGAGGGGGCTTGGTTAAACTCGATCAGGGGACTTTGTTATACTCGATGATGGCACTTTGTTATACTCGATCAGGAGACTTTGTTATGCTCGATCAGGGGACTTTGTTATACTCGATCAATGATTTTGTTATCCTCGATCAGGGGATTTTGTTATACTCGATGAGGCGGCTTTCTTATACTCGATCAGGGGACTCTGTTATACTCGATGAGGGGACTTTGTAATACTCGATTAGGGGCCATTTTTATACTCGATCAGGGGACTTTGTTATACTCGAATAGGGGACTTTGTTATAATCGTTTAGGCGAATTTGTTATACTCGATCAGGGGACTTTGTTATACTCGATCAGGGGACTTTGTTATACTCGATCAGAGGCCTTTGTTATACTCGATCAGGGGACTTTGTTATACTCGATCAGGAGACTTTGTTATACTCGATGAGGGGACTTTGTTATACTCGATCAAGGACTTTCTTATCCTCAATCAAGGGACTTTGTTATACTCGATGAGGGTGCTTTGTTATACTCGATCAGGGGACTTTGTTATACTCGATGAGGGCACTTTGTTATACTCGATTAGGGGGCTTTGTTATACTCGATTGGGGACTTTGTTATTCTCGATCAGGGGAACTTTGTTATACCCGATCAGGGGACTTTGTTATACTCGATCAGGGAACTTTGTTATACTCGATCAGGGGACTTTGTTATACTCGTTCAGGCGCCTTTGTTATATTCGATCAGGGGCCTTTGTTATACTCGACCAGGGGACTTTGTTATACTCGATGAGGGGCCATTGTTAAACTCGATTAGGGGCCTTTGTTATGCTCGAACAGGGGGTTTTGTTTTACTCGATTAGGTAACTTTGTTATACTCGATCAGGGGCCTTTGTTATA
>NW_024715495.1:0-11611 GCF_018991925.1 Homarus americanus
GCTTCAGTACACAGATCTCCCAGACTTTTTACACACTGAGCCCGCTGTTCTGATGGGTGACCTGAATACTAGACACAAGAAATTAGGTGACTCCACCACTAACACCAATGGTAGGAGACTTATCTCACTTCTCAGCGCATATGAAGATGTTCAAATTATAGGTAATAATGAACCAACACACATCTATGGCGGGGGTCTAGACAAATGTATTGGCTTTAATCTATCATACACAACTCATAGCTCTGATGTTGTCACTGATCTTATGTCTGACCACAGCCCAATCCAAGCTAGTATACATGTAGCCAATGACACCCCCACTGGTGGTAAACTCAACAGACGTAGAATCACAGTCAAGCAAGAACATGAAAGCCAGTTCATAGACTTCATCCATGGCTGGTACAAGGACTACAAGCCTGACAACTACCAAAGTCTCCATGACGATCTGATAGATAGGACTTATGCATACTTCACCAACAATGCCTCCACCAAAAAAAGGAGAAAACGTGGTCAGCATAATGGGAACAGGCAACAGCAGTGCTATAATGACCCTGAGCTGAAAAAACTCAGGGCTAGGGTCAGGAGGGTGGGTAAGGGTTGCAGACAAATTAGAACACCTCAAATGTTACAATTGTATCAAGCTTCCATTGCTGCTGTCAGGGAACGTGTAAACGAACTCAGACAAAATGCATGGGAGACATATATCAACAGCCTGAACCAACACACATCCCTCAGCAAAGCCTGGAAAGACATAAACATAATCAGAGGTAAAAACAGTAAACACGTCTCCCATCCAAACCCTCTGCAAAAGTCGAATGAGCTAATAACAAAGTGGGCTCATGTGTCTAGCTATGACATGTTACCAGCTGGGACTCAGGGACTCCTTGATGCGAAGTCTGTAGAGAGAAGTAATCTTATTAGCTTTATGCTGGGCAAACAGCACGATGAGTGTGATGTTCCATATACTGAGTGGGAGCTTGACGCCGCCCTCGCCAGGGGTAGGTCTACTTCCCCTGGAGAGGACGGAGTCACCTACAACATCGTTAGACTACTAAGGCGCGTGCCAGGCAATCCATTGTTGGTATTGTACAATATGAGTCATGCCGAGGGCCAACTACCCACATCATGGACCAACAGTATTGTTGTACCAATACCGAAACCAGGACAGCCTGATGCTTTTCGTCCCATATCACTAACCAGCTGCCTGTGTAAAACCTTTGAGAGGATGGTTCTTGGCAGACTCTTATATAGAATCAGAGAACACATGTCTCCTAACATAAATGGCTTCACCCATGGTAAAGGTGTACATAATTGCATCATCACATTTCTAACTCTGCATGGTGATGAAAGGCACAGATACACCACATTTCTTGACCTAAAAGCTGCATTTGATATTGCCAATAGGCAACTGATATTGTACGAACAAGCCAAAATGGATATAGGAGGTAGGCTGTTACACTGGATAAGTGGTTACCTAACCAACAGAAGGGCTGCTGCACTGTTTCAGGGTTACAAAAGTGAAATTAAAGATATGCAACTTGGTACCCCTCAAGGTGGAGTACTTAGCCCCACTTTGTTCAATGTTCTTATGAATGCATTATTAAATTTAATACCAGACAACCCCAGCAATATCTCAATCAGCTATGCTGATGATATTCTTATACATACTAAAACTCATCGTGAAATGCAAACCACCTTGAACCATGTATACGCAGCCTGTGAACACCTCGGTCTTATTATCTCCACTGACAAAACTAAGGTGTTCAACAAACAAGCTGGTAACCGCAAACGCGGCCCCGCCAAGTTCAAGATAGGTAACAACACTATTGACTATGTTTCTTCTTTTAAATATCTTGGTGTTTCCGTCCCTTGTACCCTACCTGCCATACAACAGCTAACCCGCCAATGTACTTAGAAGTGTAGCGGGGTACAGCCCGCACTATGGTGTTAATATTAGAATTGTTAAAACAATGTACCTAGGCTATATAAGATCTCTGATAGATTACCACGAACCAGCCCTGGTCATTCGTGACGGGAAAGGCGTTGACAAGCTCGAGAAAATGCAAAATAAAGCCCTCAAAATTATCCTAGGATGTCCCATGAGAACTAAAGTACTTAATATGAGGAAAGAACTAGGTATACCCAGTGTTAAAGATAGAATAATTGAAGTCAACCTCATGATAGCCCTGAGGCTTCTGCGTGGTGATCCTGACAACATTGTTTCCATAAAATTGCTAGAATGTATGAACCATGGGACTACTGAGTCTAAATGGATCCAAACTACAGCTACACATATGAAGATGTTTGGACTAGACCACCTGTACAAAGTTGAGACACAACAGCGCTTCCTGCCACCCTGGCGGACAGTTCCCTTCGATATCACAATACCGACGTATCCGCCTAAAAAATTAATTACACAAAACATTTATCTCCAACACACTGCCAAATTGAGAGCTCTTGAACACATACACACTCTACAGACTGATGATAATATCACACAGACCATCTACACTGATGGATCTCTCAACACCGCCTGTGGGAGGCTACAAGTGCAGTGGGCAGCTGACTCCTTCTGACGGTAATATAATTGAGAAAGGAGTTAGAATTAACAACTGGGCATCCACTCTACAAACTGAATTAGTTGCCATACTCACAGCTATTAAATTCATTGAAACCACTATTACTGACAGTCTCATCATCACTGACTCTCTATCCTCACTACTTGCCCTTGGTACCCTCGACTCAGGTTGTCACGCTCTTGTCTCTGAAGCCAGACACAAATATGCGTGCCTTGTTGACCGGGGTGTCAGGGTCAAACTGTTGTGGATCCCTTCTCACATAGGCCTCATAAAACATGACAGAGTTGATGCCCTCGCCAAACTCGCGTCTAACAAAGACACCGTTGAATACAATTTGGGTCTGTCAAAAAGAACCCTTAAAACTTTAATTAGGAAAGAACTTATTGATGAGTTTGACGCAAGTAGACAAGTGCAAACAGGCACTAGTCGATCCATAGGTTACCATGATGAGATGTATCAAGTAAAACATGTATATGGAGCAAGTAACAAGATCACTAGATTACAAGATGTTGTAACCGCTAGATTAAGGTTAGGATATAAGTACCTCTGGCAGTATATTCCTCAAGCAGATGTAAACAAAACTAAATGTAAAGTGTGTGGCCATACATATGGACACACACTTGAACACTACGTCCTCGACTGTGTGAACGTAGAACCTTTTAGGGATAGGTCCAAGCACACTGTGTGTGAAATGGCACAACACTTCATCTCTAATGGTAAGATAGCCGACTTATTAAGATTGTATCCACTTTTTTGCACTTAGTAACTATATCAATTCTCATGTACAGAACCAAATACGCAATGTGCTTGAATACCTCCCACGTAAATGTGTATAATAAAGTGTGAGGCCAGACATACTGCCTCACACACCTGTACTCACGCATTTGTGAATAAGTTACCGTTTATGTATAGAACTAAACAAATAATGTAAATGAAATGCTGTGTAACATTCAGTGCCATAATATCCTGACAACGGGGGTTAATTATTATGACCCTTTGTAAACCCTACTCTGTAATCCTTTTGCCCTACCGCTCACAGGATGAGTGTGGGGTGCACAATAAAGTAGCCGCTGCAAGCGGCAAAATCAAAATCAATCCTACAACACTATTTTTTATTTTTTATTGGGCATCCCCCTACATCCTTGTGTAAGGTTAAGCGCAGAAGCGTTTACAGCAGCCAACAGGGAAGCCTGCTAAGCTTATGCTTGCCTTTAAGTCTCATGAGTTAAGGGTGTAGAAGCACTATTTACAATCCAAAAACTCCCCAAAGGTCACTCCTGCCTCGGTGACCTTTGGGGGTAACACTGCCCACTGGTCTAGATCTGGCGAAAAAAACTGCCCCCACCCAAAGATCACTTGTTGGGTGTTACAAAGCGCCTGCTGGGTGTGTTGGGTGATTTAGGTGACTCTTCCCCCGCCCTCCCCCAACAATCCCCCATCCGCCCTCTCCACCCACAACCCAGGGCCACGGTGTGTAAGGTTAAGGCGTTCGAATTTTAATTGGGGTTGATGAAGAAATAATGCATGTGAGGAGGAGGAGGAGAAGACTAGATTGCGTTAGGTTAGGTTAGGCTAGATTAGGTTAAGTTAGGTTAGGTCTGGTCAGGTTACATTATGCATGAAGGTATTCATTTATATGTATATTTATGATCTACAGGATCGTTTATGGCCAGTCAAAAGCTTCCAGAAAAGATAAATACATAGAAGTTATCACTAATGGCCAATTATCCCTATTTAGTGTAACATACAGTATATATTAGGTGAAGTTCCGCTTTTATTTGTTTGTTTTCGTATTATTTAAGTCATTTATTTGTTAACATTTATCTTAGAATAAGTAAATATTATAAAAAAAATAACATTGAAAAACTCACAAGTGACTTTGTAACATATAAACAAATTCTGAGATATGCCGGCGACGTCGCTGGCCAAACTTCTACAGGAAGTTAGCTAACCTCAGTAAACCGGCACGCGCGATTTTGGCAACCTGTGGTGTAATAGTCAGCATGCTCGCCTTGCAAGCGAGTGGACCCGTGTTCGATTCCCGGACAGAGTGAAAATATGAGCATTTTTTTTTACGCCATTTGGCTTTCTATTTACCAGTAAATGGGAACCTGGATGTTAATCGATTTGCGGATCTTATTCTGGAATAATGGTTAGCCAGTACAGTTGGCGACTTGTCCGGTCTTCTCGGACTATTCCTTGAAACTGGGTCATACAACTCGTTAGCTTAGGGTGTGGTTGTGGTGTTGGCGACAGATTCTAACACCTTAAACAAATTCACGCCTAGGTGGCCCTAGGGCCGGCCATCCTCGTACACGAAGGGCAATCATTATTGTTACGTGTATAATATTACCATCACTACCACAACCAGCATTATCACAACTATTGTCACCTTCTCAACTATCATCATTCCTTCCCTCTTCCTCCTCTTGCCTCCGTATTTTAATAATTATCGTCTCTATTATTATTATTATTATTATTATTATTATTAATATTATTATTATTATCATTATTATTAACAATACAACATGTGGCTGGAACAACAGTAGAAATTAGAAATAAGATAAAAAAGTTGTATTAAATTAACAATTAAAACACAAACAACAACCACAGGTACAAGTCGATCAGTTTTTTTATCATGAGAGAGAGAGAGAGTTGGTAAATTTATGGTATAGAAATTGTGTTGATTCTCTCTCTCTCTCCAACCACTAACAAACAATACATCACAAACAAACAATCAACAACCCAACACAACACAACACAAACAAAAATGACACCACAAAAAACACCATTCCAAAAAACAAATAAACAATAAAACAAACAAACGAACAATAAAACAAACAAGCAAACAAAAATAAAAGAATAAAACAAACAAGAAAACAAACAAACAATAAAACAAACAGACAAACAAAACAAACAAACAAACATACATACAAACAATCAAACAAACAACCAATCAAACAATCAAACAAACAATACAAACAATCAAGCAACAAAACAAACAAAAAACAATTAAACATACAAACAAACAATATAACAAACAGACAAACAGTAAAACAAACAATCATACCTACAAAAAATAAAACAAACAAAATCAATCAAACAAACAAACAGACCCTCTTCAACAAACCACCTCCCCCAAGGACTTCACTAACCTACCACCTCCACCACCACCTCCTGCAAATATGTTGCCTGTATAACAAGTGAACTAAAGTGGGTTCAGCACTGTGTCGTGTGTTGGCGCCCGCGAGGCAAGGCCTATACTGTACCCTTGTGTTCACGCTCGGCCATGTGGTGAGGGGTTGTTTACACAAACCCCCCTCCTCATAGTGTGCCAGGCTGGATAGTTCTTTTGAAACTAAAATTGTCTTTGATACTGTATCTAACCAGAAAAACAGAGATACTATTAAGAACAAGTGTAGTGTAATAATAGTGTTTACAAACTGAGAATACTCCTGTTACCTTCCCACTGACACCACACTCCCTCTTGCGGGAGGCATGTTCACGGCCTCCCCTCACACCGCTAATACGCTGTAGATGCCAGTCTCCTTTGTCGTCTACGAGGGTTACGCCTCCCAACCACCGCTGACTTCCTAGAAGTGCCAAGCAGTCCTCGGCCCTCTGACGTAGGCATATACTAGGTCGGGTCCTGTAACTCCACCATGTCTGAGTTGACTGGAGACCCAGCTACTCGCTTTAACTCTCCTGATGCACTGAGTGAGCCAGGTGGCTATGGTGTTGACCTTGACACCAACGGAGAGGATGGCTTTCAAGTAGTTCAGTCCAGGAACAAGCGGAAGGCCGAAAAGGCAGAAAAACTTAAGAGACCATCAACTACAACCACAACCCCCCATGAGTAAAATTAAACTTCCCTGAAGGTACATCACCTGAAGACAAGTATCTCTGACTGAACGATGCGGAAGATAAACACCCAGACGCTGAGTTTCAGTTCAGAGTCGGTACACAAGATCATGTTCTGATTAGAAGTGACCCAGCAGTCATACAGGATCTCCTCACCAATAGCATAAGGGGACTAACCATGGTACAATCATCCCAACCATCGAGCAAGAAAACTATTTTAATCATAGGGCTCGACCAGTACCAGACCCCTACACTACTAGAAGCTCATCCCGACATCAGAAGGACGAAGCGACTCAGGGGCAAGAATGCAGTAATTGCAGACTGGGTTGGCTCGGAAGACCCACCCAAGACCATTCGAGTCCGTGGTGCCTATCGGATTCTGAAGGTAACTCTCTATCAGCCCCCTACCCGGAGGTGTTACAATTGTCAACACTGTGGCCATGCGGCCCGATTATGCCCCTCGACTAAGCCGTGGTGTGGTCTCTGCTCAAGACAACATGCAACTCAGGCTTGCAGATATACAGTTGCTCAAGGGGGTGTCATTCAACAGAAGTGTATTAACTGCAAAACAGTTGGAGTTCCTGTATGGCACCCTGACTGTCCTAGAGCTCCTACGCCCCTTCAACGCCCAGACCCGCCACCTAGGCAGGTCTTAAGAAACACTACTGCTGCTAGGGTACTCCCTACGGCCAACCCCTGGCCCACTCTCCCAACCAAAGGTCCAGGATCATCACCAGCAGTCATCGAAAGATCAGCATGGGGCAACACAGACGGGGTTCAATCATTCCCTTCTACTTGCCCGTAACCTGAACGTCCTTAACTAATGCGTTTACAGTCAAAACAAGTACGGGGGGGGCGTCGAAGGGAATTCTCAACTACCATGAGGAACAAAGGAACCACCAACGCCGGGAGTTCAGCGTGAGACAACGTAGATCGTCATAACGTCAGCACAAGAGACAGTGACGTAGAGTGTCGTGTGTTTGAGTGACGTGTTCAAATATCTGAGGAGTTGTCATAAAGTTTGGGTTCGAGCGTACAGGGCCGTAGGTGTTTGTTTGCGACGAGCCAGCCCGCGCACCCAGCGCTTTTTTTTTCTTTTTGGACGCATTCAATATTCATTGATGTGGTCAAAACCTGCAGAGGAGAAGGCGTTCATAACATTACAAGGTGATCCATCTGATACATAATTAGTTTGTCTCACACAATTTTATCTTAATTACAATTTAATAAGCATACTGACATAACACAAAGTTCATAACTCTATTAATCTTAGCTTCGCTTCATTCTGCATTGTCTTATTACTCCAGGTTATGCAGAAACGAGTAGGCGTAATTAGTCAACAATATTTCAGTACCGAGAGGTATGTCATCACTTAGGCTGTACTTACAAGTGAGGGTCAATGCAGATCAGTATGGTGTTCCAAGAGAAAACAGTATTGCGTAAATCGTCCCAGCACAAATTCTCGGACAGAAGGCTGATCTTCACAGCATCACTAGAGAGGGCGATCTGTCTCATGGAGGGGCGGCGGGCAGCACCGCCACCAGTCTAGACAGTCCACTCAGCAGAACCAGGACTTGTCTGTAAACACTTCTACATCTGGCGAGGTCACAGGTCGAAAAATTTAATGGCATCACGAGCCAGCACTGTAGCTGAAGCCAGCGGCGATAACAAACTTAAACAGAAAATGGTGGTGATGTCGAGTGTAACCAAAGTGTGTCGTTGTTTGCCACTGACATACAACAATTGTTGAGCAGTACATGCTCCAGAAATTTTTCAAAAAAGTTATGTGGCCTACTGCCTGCCGAAGGGACAAGCAGCGCAGAAAAGAACAGTATCATACAGTGCCTTTTGCTTCTTTCCAAATACAGTTCATAATGACCAGTGTTAATACCAGACAAAGATACAGAGCGGTGAAGGTGATGAGTTGGAACATCTCATCCCTTAGAAAACGATACCCTGACCTACACCACAAAGTTGTGTCTTAGACATCGATATTGTGTGTCTGCAGGAGTGTCTCACACCTAATGGTAAGCCCCCACCCAGTGTGCCCAATTATGTGTATTATGATCCTAATTCTACTCACACATGTTTGATGTATGTTAAGAAGTCACTCCCGCATGTACCTCTTGTATTCAAAAAGACTACCTACCTTCAGTACCATGGGATCACTATCCACCTGGGCAACTCCACTCAACGTGCTAAACGCCTATGCTCCCTCAGATCTCCCAGACTTTTTACACACTGAGCCCACTGGCCTGATGGGTGACCTGAATACTAGACACAAGCAATTAGGTGACTCCACCACTAACACCAATGGTAGGAGACTTATCTCACTTCTCAGCGAATATGAAGATGTTCAAATTATAGGTAATAATGAACCAACACACATCTATGGCGGGGGTCTAGACAAGTGTATTGGTTTTAATTTTTCATGCACAACTCATAGCTCTGATATTGTCACTGATCTTATGTCTGACCACAGCCCAATCCAAGCTAGTATACTTGTAGCCAATGACACCCCCACTGGGGTAGACTGATCAGACGTAGAATCACAGTCAAGCAATAACATGAAAGCCAGTTCATAGACTTCATCCATGACTGGTACAAGGACTACAAGCCTGACATCTACCAAAGTTTCCATGACGATCTGATAGATAGGACTTATGCATATTTCACCAACAATACCTCCACCAAAAAACGGAGAAAACGTGGTCAACATAATGGGAACAGGCAACAGCAGTGCTATAATGACTCTGAGCTGAAAAAACTCAGGGCTAGAGTCGGAGGGTGGATAAGGGTTACAAACAAATTAGAACACCTCAAATGTTACAATTGTATCAAGCTTCCCTTGCTGCTGTCAGGGAACGTGTAAACGAACTCAGACAAAATGCATGGGAGACATACGTCAACAGCCTGAACCAACACACATCCCTCAGCAAACCCTGGAAAGACAAACATAATCAGAGGTAAAAACAGTAGACTCGTCTCCCATCCATACCCTCTGCAAAAGTCGAATGAACTAATAAAGTGAGCTCATGTGTCTAGCTATGACATGTTACCAACTAGGACTCGGGGACTCCTTGATGCGAAGTCTGTAGAGAGAAGTAATCTTATTAAATTTATGCTGGGCAAACAGCACGATGGATGTGATGTTCCATATACTGAGTGGGAGCTTGACGCCGCCCTCGCCAGGGGTAGATCTACTTCCCCTGGAGAGGACGGAGTCACCTACAACATCGTTAGACTACTAAGGCACGTGTCAAGCAATCCATTGTTGGTATTGTACAATATGAGTCATGCCGAGGGCCAACTACCCACATCATGGACCAGCAGTATTGTTGTGCCAATACCGAAACCAGGACAGCCTGATGCCTTTCGTCCCATATCACTAACCAGCTGCCTGTGTAAAACCTTTGAGAGGATGGTTCTTGGCAGACTCTTATATAGAATCAGAGAACACATGTCTCTAACATAAATGGCTTCACCCATGGTAAAGGTGTACATAATTGCATCACCACATTCCTAACTGTGCATGGTGATGAAAGGCACAGATACACCACATTTCTTGACCTAAAAGCTGCATTTGATAATGCCAATAGGCAACTGATATTGTACGAACTAGCCAAAATGGACATAGGAGGTAGGCTGTTACACTGGATAAGTGATTACCTAACCAACAGAAGGGCTGCTGCACTGTTTCAGGGTTACAAAAGTGAAGTTAAAGATATGCAACTTGGTACCCCTCAAGATGGAGTACTTAGCCCCATTGTGTTCGATGTTCTTATGAATGCATTATTAAATTTAATACCAGACAACCCCAGCAATATCTCAATCAGCTATGCTGATGATATTCTTATACATACTAAAACTCATCGTGAAATGCAAACCACCCTGAACCATGTATATGCAGCCTGTGAGAACCTCGGTCTAATTATCTCCACTGAGAAAACTAAAGTGTTCAACAAATAAGATGGTAATCGCAAACGCGGCCCCGCCAAGTTCAAGATAGGTAACAACACTATTGACTGTTTCTTCTTTTAAATAACTTGGTGTTTGCGTCCCTTGTACCTTACCAGCCATACAACAGCTTACCCGCCAATGTACTGACAGACTGAGACCTTAGAAGCGTAGCGGGGTACAGCCCACACTATGGTGCCAATATTAGAATTGTTAAAACAATTACCACGCACCAGCTGTAAAGGCCTAGGACTTAGGGATAGAAATCACTTACCAGGCTAATCAGGATCTTAATAAAGGAAAGTCAAGGACCATGGTTTTCCGAGGAATAACAAACAACCGTTAGAGATTGGCATCTCTTTACTATAAAAACATAACACAAAACTCTGACACCACTCAACAATCATCAAATAATTACGGGAGTCAAACAATTAAAGGAAGCAAACACTTAAAGGAATCAAACAAATAATAGAATCGAACAATAAAGGGGAGTCAGCAATTAATGGAATCAAACAATTAAATGGAGTCAACAATTGATAGAATCGAACAATAAAGGGGAGTCAGCAATTAATGGAATCAAACAATGAACAAATATTTCCTACGGCAGTGGCCCTGGGGGAAGGTTCTGGAACGCGGTGATGCACACTCAGGGTAGGGAAGCGTCCACTTCGCTCCACACTCAGCAACGACTTGAAAAGGCAGGAGAACACCGGGGCACCGACAGAATGTGATGAACTGATGGTCGTGGTATGCGGTAGTGGTAGATGACCAGAGAGTTGGCAGTTGATAGGTGAAGGTCTGGGAACACAGCCCACGAGTCCAGGACCTATGATGAAATCACAGCCAGAATTTGACGGACAGCAGGGTAGCTAGATACTGACGGTATGGCGGCTGGGTTGAATCTCCCGGCGGCGGAGATAGTCGCTGCCGTTCTCACCTCCGTCCAACCACCCCAAGTGTCGTCTGCACCAGCAAACGAGCGAGTTAGCAACGGTAACTAGTCGGAGGATCGTTTCCGCCCTTACACTGCTCCCCCAACAAAAATCTACTGTAAGGTAGATTAAAACTTAAGATTAGTACACAAAGCATAATCATCTTACAACAAATGCTTAAATACACATTGCACAATAAAGAAGGGTCATAGAAAAGAATAGGTGGTAACGATGTCCAAAACGTAAGGCCATATCAAGGAACTGCACGTGGGGTCCACTTCAGTC
>NW_024715496.1:0-15431 GCF_018991925.1 Homarus americanus
TTGGAGGAAGGGTTTTTAATCTTTGAGCTTGAAATGTCAAAGTATTCATAGTAAGGAAGGATGAGCGTATCGTAGGAGAGTTTTTAGTAATAGCGGCAGACAGATTTGAGCTTTTTTGTCAAATTATGAACGGAGACGAGAATGAGATATAGGTTGAGTGGTTTCAGTCTAGAGTTAGGTCAATTTTATTAAGAATTGGGTGTCACAGACGTTGGGTATGTTTGATTAGGTTCTGAGAGTTGTGGGTCTTTTAGCTATGTCAGAGAGAAATGGAGAGAGTTGGAGGAAGAGTTTAGAATCTTTGAGTTTGAAATGTCAAAGTATTCGTAGTGAGGAAGGATGAGTGTATCGTAGGAGAGTTGTTTAGTAATAGCAGGAGCAGATTTGAGCTATGTCAAATTGTAAACGGAGATGAGAGTGAGATATAGGTTAAGTTTCAGTCTTGAGTTAAGTCGATTTTGTCGAGGTGGCTGATTATAGAAGTTGGGTATGTTTGATTTGGTTTTTGAGTTACTTAGTGTTAGGGGCTGTTGGCGGGGATGTTGTGTTTGGAGATTGGTTGTGGGAGGGGGGGAGTTTGTGTTTGGGGATTGATGGGGGTGGCGGTTGTATGTTAATTTTAGGTGAATTAAAATTGCTTGAGGGGGGTTGTTGTGTGAGTGTGTATGTGTTTGTATGTAAATGTAGTAAGGGGAGGGAGGGAGGGTTAGGATAAAGTTATAAGGTCAGGTGTGGTTCGGTTGTCGGGAGGAGGGGGGGAGGAGAGGAGTGGAGAGGCGGGCTTAGGAGGTTCTTGGGTTATTTTATAGTATGGTAGGATTACTTAGGAATGATATGTTTTGTGTTGCAGGTTGAGTGGGTTAATTTTTTTTTGAGTTTGAGTTGGTGGCGTGGGGTTTGGAGTGAGGGGGGGGAGGAGAGAATTGGTCTTAAGTTAGGTTAGGTTGATTGGGTTAGGTTAGGTGGGAATCGGTGGGTGTGGGCTGAGGAGAGGTTAGGTTATTAGGTTAGGTTGATTTGGTTAGGTTGGGTGGGAATCGTTGGGTGAGGGTTAAGGAGAGGTTAGGTTTAATTTGGGGGGAAATTGTTGGGTGTGGTTATAGGGAAGATATCAATATAAGGAAGGTGGGAGGGGAGTGTTTGGTCTGTTTAATACTTAAAGATGGAAATTCTGGGGTGCAGAGATGAGGTCTAAATTTTCGAGTGACAGTGAGCGAGGTGGTGGTATGAGTGTTGTGTATGCAAATGAGGGAAGGGCAGTTACGTGACTGTGTGTGGGGGAGTCGGGAGGTTGAGGGGAGTGTGCTAGGTTCGTGTCGGGGTTGATTTCTGTTTCCTTAGGGGTAGTGCCGTATAGGTTTACTTTGATTATTGATTTGGTTGGATGAGTGTATTGAATAATTTTTTTGCTGTCAGGTGTATAGGGAGACAGGGGGGAGGTGTTCTTCCTCTTTGGTCTAGGGGTCTTGACCACTATTTCTGTGGGAGGAAGGGCTGCCATTTTATTCTTGGGAGTCTGGGGTGTTAGGGGAGGATCGGGTTTGGTTTGGGTGTTCGTGGTCCGGGAGTTCAACGTAGTCAAGTGGGAGAAGTCGGGTGTAGGCAAGGTCGAGGTGGAGGGGCCGGTATGTTTTGGACTGATTACTTTGGGGGGTGAGGTAATGGTAGAATGGTGAGATAAGTCAGGTGTAGGCATGGCAGAAGTGGAGGGGAGGAGGGAGACAGTGGATTCTCTGGGGGGTGGGGGGGGCATGTTGGTACGGTCGGAGATGGGGGCAGTGGGGAAGATGAGGTCGGGACTGTCAATAGGTTAGGATTGTCAAGGATATGGGGGATGATTTTTCTACATATGAGGGTGCATTTTGCGCGATATTCGGGTGAGCTGAGGACCGTTAAGCCATTGTCTTTTAGTTTTTTGTTCAATGCTGGGGAGTGGAATAGGTCGGCGTCTTCGTCATTCTGTACAAATATTTTAATAATGTCGTCATTGGTGAAGGAACGTATTTGGAAGATCAAAGTCAGCTGGAAAATGAGTGAAGCGAGGTCTGTGCACTGTTGGATGGTACGGTCCACTTTGAGTTTAATTGAAGGCATGTTGACTGGTGGAATTGGAGATTTATGGAGATCTCCCCTAACAAATTGTCCCTAATTTCCTGCGCCCCTCACGTAGGGGAGGCCCTGCACTATCACAGAGGTCCCCAGGCGAATCGGCAGGCTGTGCTGACCCCCCGCCCTTCACACAAACACGCACTAGCGAGGTGTGGGGACAGAGGGCGTTTCCAGACGAATACTCCCCTGTACGTCAACTGCCAGGGGAATAGGTCCTTTCACGGCACGGAAGATAAAGGTTAGAGTGGTAGAAAAAGGTCTGAAAACTTACTGCTGACTCTTTCTTCACACCAAGCCCCTCAGCAGCATTCGGGGTTCCTAAGGGAGGTCCGATACTGTAGAAGAGGCTCAATGTGTCGATTGAATCAACAGAATTGTCAGTTGGAGAATGGAGTCAGGTGCTTGTGATTTCCAAGGTTGGTGGGAAGGTGGGAGAGGTCCCAGAACTAGCGAATCAGCTATGTCCGTTTGATCTCCGGCTTCCCCGTCGCTCTGCGTGTCTGCTCTCTGTGGTGGTCCTGGCTTCGCCCACGGTTTGGTGGGAGTAGGTGGCGTGCTGTGGACGCAGCGGTAGTATCGTTCATCCAAGGCCGTCCCTCCCTCTTGGAGGTGGGGCGTAGCTTGCGGATGACGCATGCGGCACTCGTGGCCAATGAGGTGGCCACTGAGGTGGAGAATGTCTGTGCTCGCCCGCACCGCCTGCCGGAACCGCCCATGTGTCAGCTATTCGTCGTCAAGTAAGCGTACTAAACAGACGCAAGTCCTGGGTAGGCTCTCACAGGCGCTTGCCGCAAAGGCAGCTCGCCGTCGCCCAGCCACCCGTTGGGTAAAGCCCGTGTTACAGGCCCGGAACCGTCGCCCTTCGTGAGATCCGTCGTTACCAGAAGAGCACAGAGCTACTCATCAGGAAGCTGCCCTGCCAGCGCCTGGTGCGTGAGATCGCCCAGGATTTCAAGACTGACCTGCGCTTCCAGTCGTCTGCCGTCATGGCTCTGCAGGAAGCCTCTGAGGCTTACCTGGTGGGTCTTTTCGAGGACACCAACCTGTGTGCCATTCACGCCAAGCGCGTTACCATCATGCCCAAGGACATCCAGCTGGCCCGGCGCATCCGCGGAGAGCGTGCTTAAGTCCTCTTCCTTGGGGACAAACAAAAAGCACAACAAAACCTACCAGACCTCTATAACTCGGCCCTTCTCAGGGCCAAAGAACTGTTCTGAAGATAATTTTCTTGACAATCGAAATGGTTGGTGGTAGGAGAGCGTTAATTTCGGTTAACCAAATCGCCTAACGGTAAGTTGGTAACATTCGTGCAGGCACGATTGTATAGTAGGTCATCAATTCGGGAGGTGGGTGCAACAAACAAGAGCTAGTAACAAATAAAGATATAAACAATAAATAAATAAATAAATAAATAACTAAGATAAAATAAAATAAAATAAAATAAATTGTTTACATGAAATAGGCGTGCTGCAAACAAGAAATGAAGCCCAAACACACTCCAGGTATGTCACTTTGCAGTGGGTGTGAAACTACTCCACGCAGAATTTATTTATTTATTTATTTATTATGTTTCGATTTAGTCCTGTTTCTACGCCAATAGAGAATGCAGCTTATTATAATTTTTTTTTTATTTCCCTCTCAATACATCACTGTCGGTAACTGTCTCTTTAACATGTAACTGTGGCTCCGATGGAGCCGATTAAGTTGTAGTAGTGGGATGGCGTGTTTGTTGTGCACAAGTAACCTCTTACTTGGAAGAGGTGTACTTAGTGACAGCCTTGGTGCCCTCAGACACGGCATGCTTGGCCAGTTCACCGGGCAGCAAGAGTCGGACAGCTGTCTGGATTTCCCGACTTGTAATGGTGGAGCGTTTGTTGTAGTGCGCCAGGCGGGAAGCCTCGGCAGCGATGCGCTCGAAGATGTCGTTCACGAAAGAGTTCATGATGGACATAGCTTTGGAGGAGACTCCTGTGTCGGGGTGCACTTGCTTCAGTACCTTGTAGATGTAGATGCTGTAGCTTTCCTTCCTCCTGCGCTTCTTCTTCTTGTCACCCTTGGCAATGGCCTTCTGGGCCTTTCCAGCCTTCTTGGCAGCCCTTCCGGAAGTTTTGGGAGGCATGGCGGCACAGTTACTCGTGGCGCGGAGCGAGAGAATTGAAAACTGGCCCGACTAACTTTTCCTTATATACCGAGCGGGCCGCTCAGGATCAGACTGGCTGCAGCTACGGCTCTCTTACATTGGTTGGGTCCGCGAGACGGCCACCTGGCCTGATCCTGAGCTTGGTATAAAAGACCAAGGTGGCGGGCGGAAATTTAACTCCTATCACGAAAAGCAGGAGCAGCAACATGTCAGGACGCGGCAAGGGAGGCAAGGTGAAGGGCAAGTCAAAGTCCCGTTCTAGCAGGGCCGGACTCCAGTTCCCCGTGGGTAGGATCCACCGTCTCTTGCGTAAAGGCAACTATGCTGAGCGTGTTGGTGCAGGTGCCCCTGTGTACCTTGCAGCCGTCATGGAGTACCTGGCAGCAGAAGTGCTCGAGCTGGCCGGTAACGCCGCCCGCGACAACAAGAAGACCCGCAGTATCCCGCGTCATCTTCAGCTTGCCATTCGCAATGACGAGGAGCTGAACAAGCTCCTGTCTGGAGTCACCATTGCCCAAGGGGGTGTCCTTCCTAACATCCAAGCTGTGCTCCTCCCCAAGAAGACAGAGAAGAAATAAGAACCCAAGGTTCGTTCACACAAGACAACCTAACCAAACAGGCTCCTTTCGGAGCCACAGGATATCACTTCAAGAGAGAAATATACGACATCAACGTTTTGCAGGATAACACTCTATTTTACGTGTAATTAGCATAGTATTGTGGAAATAGAGTGAAATTGATTTTGAATGGTGTAGATGTGAAGGGCGGTTGTGGGGGCCTGGGGTGGGGGACTTAAACGGGACTTAGAAGGGCGCAAGAAGCAGCAGGAGCCAGGGAGGCGACCTTATTTTCAGTCAGGTTCATACACAAAGAAATACATCAGATTCATTGACAGTACAGTACACATTTACCAGTGTGGGCTAGCCAATTTGGGATAAAGAGCAAGAATGTAATGTCCTCAATGAAGTAATGACATAGTTCAAGATACAATAAGTGAGGTGGCCTGGAGTCTTTGACAGTGTCACATTCAATAATATAGTAGTGCTTTAAAGGTGTATCACCAAGTTTACATGCTGAGTGTTCCGGTATGGGTACAGCGTTACTAACTAGCCAGATGTGTCTGTATCCTAACCTAATTCTGGCCACGACTACATCACACAGGCAGGCAGGAGCAAGTTGTTTGGACACTCTTCCTAGCCCCCTTGGTCCCTGTTCACCTACCTACTGTAGCAGTAAGTAGGTACCTGTTGTAAATCGAAAGGTTGCCAATTCGTATTCAGGGAAAGTTGTTGGAGCTTCTAAACTTGAACTGACACAATCCGAGGAGTGGTGACCCGAGGATCACAGACACTATCTCTCCCACTACAAATCCCTTCCTAACCTCCTGCTCCTTCCTAACCTCCTGCTCCTTCCTATGTCCTCCCAAAATTGAACCATGCTATCGCAAAGGTAATAATACAGGTAGAGACAACAACATATTTTCCTATTGTCGTATTATATATTAATAACAGAAACGCTGCCGCCATCCCGGAGGCTTTACATTGTCTCACTGTTCATTCCCTCCACAATTCTTCCTCTTACTTCTTCTTCTTCTTCTTCTTCTTCTTCTTCTTCTTCTTCAACAACTTCTTCCTTTCCAGCTGCTTCTTCTTCAGCTTTTATTTAACTATTTTAAGCTTTATTCTTCTTCTTCTTCTTCTTCTTCAACTATTCTTCAACACCTTCTTCAACTATTTTATTTTATTTATTTGCTTTGGCTGGCTGGCTTTGGCTGACTTCTTCTTTATTTCTTCTTCTTCAACCTATTAACTATTTCTTCAACTTCTTCTTCTTCTTCTTCTTCTTCTTCTTCTTCTTCTTCTTCTTCTTCTTCTTCTTCTTCTTCAGCTAGCCCTAGCTATTTCTTCTTTTGGCTTTATTTATTTATTTTGGCACAATGGCTGGCTGGCTGCAGCTGGCTTGCTTCTTCTTCTTCAACTTACTTCATGGCTTCTTCTTCTTCTTCTTCTTCTTCTTCTTCTTCTTCTTCTTCTTCTTTATTCCTCTTACTTCTTCTTCTTCTTCTTCTTCTTCTTCTTCTTCTTCTTCTTCTTCTTCTTCTTCTTCTTCTTCCATCAATACTTTATTAACGGTGTATGTAAGTTTCACCATGTTTTGCACTACAGCGGTAGAGCAAAGTATATTTTGTTAGCAATAAACCAAAAGCATATTTTATGGCCTAATCATCACTACATAGAACACCACCCATAAAGCATGATACTAGTAGACCACAAAAACTGCTATAAAACCCCAAAGCATATTTTATTGCCTAATCATCACTACATAGAACACCACTCATAAAGCATGATACTATTAGACCACAAACTGCTATAAACCCCAATAATATACTATACTAGTGACTCTAATTGTGTTACCCAATATTATACGAAATAATACTATAAAACATAATAATAAACACACTAATAGTGTATATTAGTTGAATGCACAATCTGATGAGAAGTCAAAAAAAAAAAAAAAAAAAATAGCAACAACCTAGAAAGAGTGTAGAGTATTTTTGTGCAAACTATTATACTAGTAGATGGTCTAAGATAACTGTATGTGAAGGAAAAGGTGTGCTCTCCACTCAAACTTTCTTTTTATGAAATCTCCTACTCCCCAGCTGAGCGGTACGCCCAATGGGAAACAAAACGTGGCACATAACACGCCGCCCGCCAGCTCTGGCTCGGTGAATAGGAATCAGTAATCGGGCGGAGTATAAACAACACAGCCGCCAATGTGCTCCTCCCATCTCTGAGGAAATCTGGCGGGCAACTTAGTATTATATTAGCATGTAATAATAATAACAATAATAATAATAATAATAATACTACTACTAATAATAATACTAATAATATTAATAATAATAATATTAATAATAATAACATGCAATTTCATTTTATAACACATACTAACAAAATAGTGTATAGCCTACTATACTTAACTATAATAGGTTAGGTTGCGTAGGAGGATCTAAAAAGTACAGTAGTATACACACACACACACACACACACACACACACACACACACACACATACATATAGACAACAAACTAAATTAGAAACCACACGTCAGTGAAGTTATCAAATCCTCCAGTTTCCGCCTCCACCTCCTACGCCGACTCAAGTCCCTCGGTGGTCCTGCACACGAGCTCCTCAGTGTTTACACAACATTCATACTTCCCAAGCTCACCTATGCCTCCTCCACCTGGTCTTCCTCCCTAAATGCCACACAACGTAAACACCTCGAAAAAGTGCAAAAGAGGCCATGCAAGATTATTCTCTACCCTTCCTACTCCACATATCAAGAAGCGCTCAACACACTGACCGACCCTTTAGACTCTCACTGACCCTCACCACGACCTCATCTGCAAATTTGGTAAGAAGCTTCTACACCGGCTCCTACTACCACCTGAGATCCCTAGTCCGAGAATTGCTCTTCGACACCACAACCGCATCCAGCCCAGCCCATACGTGCACGAACTGATCGCTATAAGAACAGCCCAGTCCCAACCATTGTAAAAATTATCGATAACTTGTAATAAATCAGTGTACTCACTCCCAGTAAACACTACTCCTTGCACTGTCACTATGTTGAAATGAACTGTAGTTTGAGCTTTTCCCCAGCTAGTTATTATTTGTCTTATTTGTGTCACTCATGTTACTTGTATATTATTTGTAATTCGTAACCCATTCCCCAAATATGTAACTGTATATTTTCAGTCTTCTGGCTGCCAAGCTCTTTCAATAAACCGTTAATTATTATTATTATTATTATTATTTATATGTTGGCCCATACCAACTCACTCCCCTGAACCCTCCTCCCCAGCGGACTATCAACAAGTTCTTGCCATAAGGTACTATCTCATTTGGCCAAGGAATGGAACCAGTGATGAATAGTGGTGAACAGTGCTTAACTCAGTGAAAAACAACTCAGCAGTTGAGTCTTACCCAAGCTAGCTAACCACCTTCACACAGTGAGGTCCCAGGTACCCAGTTATACTTCCCCTGAGACTCCACGATAGAGAGGCCTGGGACCACACCTCACCCACTTGAATGAGTGAGTCATGTCGACCACGTGGTGTCCCCAAGATGCTACGACAACACGTAGTGAATGTTTTGCTACAGCATCATCATGTGAATTTCCTCATAACACCATCTGTGAGGTAACTGCTACATCATCAGGCCCCTCATAACGCCATCTGTGAGGGAGTTACTACACTACGTGTCTGGTGTTTAACATCTCACCTTACATGATCTACGCGTGCAAACATTAATCTGTATGTTCACTGTGTGCTCCTTCACCTTTCTCTAATGAGGGCTTTTGTTAAACCACCAATGTATGATGTACTAAGTCATTTGTGTCCAATGTATACTTTCGAAAAGCCCTTGTTTGGGGAAGGTAGGAGAGAGTAGTCGTCATTATTGTCCAAGCCACATTATTTATTTCTATATATAAGTAATGCAGGCTGGTTTTTAAATACCTCAATCCCCTAACGGTGCCGTTTGTATATTAAGAAATACCGAAGCCATACAGTACAACACCAGCGAATATGAAGTATCACTGTAACCGGCAACTGTTACTCACTCATACCTACATACATATATAGAGTCTTTACAGAATGATAGCAGACACGAGGAAGACGAACAACAAGAGGAGAAGAGTTAGAAGAAAATCAACTTCAAGCTAAGAAGAAGAATACCAAGACATTTCCTCCAAACAAGAAAACAACACACACACAATCAAGCCGACCAAACACTGAGAAACCATGGCGGAACCCAACATGCACCGGACGCTTGACCTGACTCTATCCTGCCGCATCCAGGCGAGTTGCTGCTTAAAGTCCCTCACGCAAGCGCTGTTTAGCCACTGCACCTATTCTATCCTCCTAAAATTCACTTCAATCCCCCCTGCCACTAGCATGTTATGTATGTATGTATGTATGTATGTATGAATGAATGATAACTGCAACTTTGCGTATTAAAACTCATTACTCTTACCGAAGTCATATAGTGCGTGGTTATGTTATGTCATGGTAGGATAGATTCTAAACTTCACATTGAGTTACGACTAGGGTTCGGTGACATACAGGAAGTTAAATTGTGAGAGTGCCTGGAGGTTAGGTGAATGTTGACTGACTGACTGACTGACTGACTGACAATTATTAGGAAGTGGTTCCAACACGTTCACACACAACCTATACTCATACCACAAGTCCAGAATTAGAGAGGATCATGTGATTGGATATATTTTCAACGATTTACTCAGTGTCTAACCAACTCTTTAGCGATTTAAATGTGGACCTAAAATTAGGTCCGTATATTTGTTTGTCGTGGTGGTGGTGGTGGTGTGCGCCCGTCCATCAGGTTGATTAACCACCAAAACCATAAAGGGTGCGGCCCTGCCGTTTCAGGGCATACCCCACATCCATGGCGGTGACGGTCTTCCTTTTTGCGTGCTCTGATGTGGGTGACGGCGTCTGGCGGATGACGTTCTCCAGAAACACCTTGAGGACGCCGCGGGTCTCCTCGTAGATAAGGCCGGATATACGTTTAACACCGCCACGCCGAGCTAGACGACGAATGGCGGGCTTGGTGATACCCTGGATGTTGTCACGAAGCACCTTACGATGACGCTTGGCGCCACCCTTTCCAAGTCCCTTGCCTCCTTTGCCTCGTCCAGTCATGTTGTTGTGGTTGCTACTACAGGTGGTCCTGGTGTGGCTTCGCCCACGGTTTGGTGGGAGTAGGTGGCGTGCTGTGGACGCAGCGGTAGTATCGTTCATCCAAGGCCGTCCCTCCCTCTTGGAGGTGGGGCGTAGCTTGCGGATGACGCATGCGGCACTCGTGGCCAATGAGGTGGCCACTGAGGTGGAGAATGTCTGTATATAAGCCCGCCCGCCTGCCGGGCCGCCCGTATTGACTATTTCGGCGTCGAGATGGCCCGTACTAAACAGACTGCCCGCAAGTCCACTGGGCAAGGCTCCACAGAGCAGCTTGCCGCAAGAGCAGCTCGCAAGTCCGCCCCAGCCACCGGTGGTGTCAAGACGCCCCATCGTTACAGGCCCGGAACCGTCGCCCTTCGTGAGATCCGTCGTTACCAGAAGAGCACAGAGCTACTCATCAGGAAGCTGCCCTTCCAGCGCCTGGTGCGTGAGATCGCCCAGGATTTCAAGACTGACCTGCGCTTCCAGTCGTCTGCCGTCATGGCTCTGCAGGAAGCCTCTGAGGCTTACCTGGTGGGTCTTTTCGAGGACACCAACCTGTGTGCCATTCACGCCAAGCGCGTTACCATCATGCCCAAGGACATCCAGCTGGCCCCGCGCATCCGCGGAGAGCGTGCTTAAGTCCTCTTCCTTGGGGAAAAACAAAAAGCACAACAAAACCTACCAGACATCTATAACTCGGCCCTTCTCAGGGCCAAAGAACTGTTCTGAAGATAATTTTCATGACAATCGAAATGGTTGGTGGTAGGAGAGCGTTAATTTCGGTTACCCAAATCGCCTAACGGTAAGTTGGTAACATTCGTGCAGGCACGATTGTATAGTAGGTCATCAATTCGGGAGGTGGGTGCAACAAACAAGAGCTAGTAACAAATAAATATATAAAGAATAAGTAAGTAAATAAATAAATAAAATAAAAGAAAATACAATAAAATACAATAAAATAAAATAAATTGTTTACATGAAATAGGCGTGCTGCAAACATGAAATGAAGCCCAAACACACTCCATGTATGTCACTTTGCAGTGGGTGTAAAAGTACTCCACGCAGAATTTATTTATTTATTTACTTACTTATTCTTTATATATTTATTTGTTACTGGCTTTGTTTATTGATGACCTACTATACATTCGTGCCTGCACGAATGTTACCAACTTACCGTTAGGCGATTTGGGTAACCGAAATTAACGCTCTCCTACCACCAACCATTTCGATTGTCATGACAATTATCTTCAGAACAGTTCTTTGGCCCTGAGAAGGGCCGAGTTATAGATGTCTGGTAGGTTTTGTGGTGCTTTTTCTTTTTCCCCAAGGAAGAGGACTTAAGCACGCTCTCCGCGGATGCGCCGGGCCAGCTGGATGTCCTTGGGCATGATGGTAACGCGCTTGGCGTGAATGGCACACAGGTTGGTGTCCTCGAAAAGACCCACCAGGTAAGCCTCAGAGGCTTCCTGCAGAGCCATGACGGCAGACGACTGGAAGCGCAGGTCAGTCTTGAAATCCTGGGCGATCTCACGCACCAGGCGCTGGAAGGGCAGCTTCCTGATGGGTAGCTCTGTGCTCTTCTGGTAACGACGGATCTCACGAAGGGCGACGGTTCCGGGCCTGTAACGATGGGGCTTCTTGACACCACCGGTGGCTGGGGCGGACTTGCGAGCTGCCTTGGTGGCAAGCTGCTTCCGTGGAGCCTTGCCTCCAGTGGACTTGCGGGCAGTCTGTTTAGTACGGGCCATCTCGACGACGAAATAGTCCATACGGGCGGCCCGGCAGGCGGGCGGGCTTATATACAGACATTCTCCACCTCAGTGGCCACCTCATTGGCCACGAGTGCCGCATGCGTCATCCGCAAGCTACGCCCCACCTCCAAGAGGGAGGGACGGCCTTGGATGAACGATACTACCGCTGCGTCCACAGCACGCCACCTACTCCCACCAAACCGTGGGCGAAGCCACACCAGGACCACCTGTAGTAGCAACCACAACAACATGACTGGACGAGGCAAAGGAGGCAAGGGACTTGGAAAGGGTGGTGCCAAGCGTCATCGTAAGGTGCTTCGTGACAACATCCAGGGTATCACCAAGCCCGCCATTCGTCGTCTAGCTCGGCGTGGAGGTGTTAAACGTATATCCGGCCTCATCTACGAGGAGACCCGCGGCGTCCTCAAGGTGTTTCTGGAGAACGTCATCCGTGACGCCGTCACCTACACCGAGCACGCAAAAAGGAAGACCGTCACCGCCATGGATGTGGTGTATGCCCTGAAACGGCAGGGCCACACCCTTTATGGTTTTGGTGGTTATCAACCTGATGGACGGGCGCACACCACCACCACCACCACGACAAACAACTATACGGACCTAATTTTAGGTCCACATTTAAATCGCTAAAGAGTTGGTTAGACACTGAGTAAATCGTTGAAAATATATCCAATAACATGATCCTCTCTAATTCTGGACTTGTGGTATGAGTATAGGTTGTGTGTGAACGTGTTGGAACCACTTCCTAATAATTGTCAGTCAGTCAGTCAACATTCACCTAACCTCCAGGTACCTCACCTAACTTCCTGTAGCGTCACCGAACCTCACGAAATGTAACCCAATGTAGTTTATAATCTATCCTAACATGACATAACATAACCACGCACTATATTACTTCGGTAAGAGTAATGAGTTTTAATACACAAAGTTGCAGTTATCATTCATTCATACATACATACATACATACATACATACATACATACATACATACATAACATGCTAATGGCAGGGGGGGATTGAAGTGAATTTTAGGAGGATAGAATAGGTGCAGTGGCTAAACAGCGCTTGCGTGAGGGACTTTAAGCAGCAACTCGCCTGGATGCGGCAGGATAGAGTCAGGTCAAGCGTCCGGTGCATGTTGGGTTCCGCCATGGTTTCTCAGTGTTTGGTCGGCTTGATTGTGTGTGTTGTTTTCTTGTTTGGAGGAAATGTCTTGGTATTCTTCTTCTTAGCTTGATGTTGATTTTCTTCTAACTCTTCTCCTCTTGTTGTTCGTCTTCCTCGTGTCTGCTATCATTCTGTAAAGACTCTCTATATGTATGTAGGTATGAGTGAGTAACAGTTGCCGGTTACAGTGATACTTCATATTCGCTGGTGTTGTACTGTATGGCTTCGGTATTTCTTAATATACAAACGGCACCGTTAGGGGATTGAGGTATTTAAAAACCAGCCTGCATTACTTATATATAGAAATAAATAATGTAGCTTGGACAATAATGACGACTACTCTCTCCTACCTTCCCCAAACAAGGCACTTTTAAGTATGTGGGTTTCCAGTACAATATAATTAGAAAGGTGTGAAGAACTGATGCAGTTAAATGTTTGCACGCGTAGATCATGTAAGGTGAGATGTTGAACACCAGACACGTAGTGTAGTAACTCCCTCACAGATGGCGTTATGAGGGGCCTGATGATGTAGCAGTTACCTCACAGATGGTGTTATGAGGAAATTCACATGATGATGCTGTAGCAAAACATTCACTACGTGTTGTCGTAGCATCTTGGGGACACCACGTGGTCGACATGACTCACTCATTCAAGTGGTGAGGTGTGGTCCCAGGCCTCTCTATCGTGGAGTCTCAGGGGAAGTATAACTGGGTACCTGGGACCTCACTGTGTGAAGGTGGTTAGCTAGCTTGGGTAAGACTCAACTGCCGAGTTGTTTTTCACTGAGTTAAGCACTGTTCACCACTGGTTCCATTCCTTTGCCAAATGAGATAGTACCTTATGGCAAGAACTTGTTGATAGTCCGGTGGGGAGGAGGGTTCAGGGGAGTGAGTTGGTATGGGCCAACATATAATATCATCATCATGTAATAAATTAACAGAAAAACTGAAAATATTTGAAATGGGTTGCAATTGCAAAATAATACCATTAACATAGTGGCTAAATAAGACATATAATAACTAGCTGGGAAAAAGCTCAAACTACAGTTCATTTCAACATAGTGACAGTGCAAGGAGTAGTGTTTACTGGGAGTGAGTACACTGATTTATTACAAGTTATCGATAATTTTTACAATGGTTGGGACTGGGCTGTTCTTATAGCGATCAGTTCGTGCACGTATGGGCTGGGCTGGATGCGGTTGTGGTGTCGAAGAGCAATTCTCGGACTAGGGATCTCAGGTGGTAGTAGGAGCCGGTGTCGGGGATGGTGTAGAAGCTTCTTACCAAATTTGCAGAGGAGGTCGTGGTGATGGTCAGTGAGAGTCTAAAGGGTCAGTGTGTTGAGCGCTTCTTGATATGTGGAGTAGGAAGGGTAGAGAATAATCTTGCATGGCCTCTTTTGCACTTTTTCGAGGTGTTTACGTTGTGTGGCATTTAGGGAGGAAGACCAGGTGGAGGAGGCATAGGTGAGCTTGGGAAGTATGAATGTTGTGTAAACACTGAGGAGCTCGTGTGCAGGACCACCGAGGGACTTGAGTCGGCGTAGGAGGTGGAGAGGGAAACTGGAGGATTTGATAACTTCACTGACGTGTGGTTTCTAATTTAGTTTGTTGTCTATATGTATGTGTGTGTGTGTGTGTGTGTGTGTGTGTGTGTGTGTGTGTGTGTATACTACTGTACTTTTTAGATCCTCCTACGCAACCTAACCTATTATAGTTAAGTATAGTAGGCTATACACTATTTTGTTAGTATGTGTTATAAAATGTAATTGCATGTTATTATTATTAATATTATTATTATTAATATTATTATTATTCTTATTATTATTAGTATTATTATTATTATTGTTATTGTTATTATTATTACATACTAATATAATACTAAGTTGCCCGCCAGATTTCCTCAGAGATGGGAGGAGCACATTGGCGGCGGTGTTGTTTATACTCCGCCCGATTACTGATTCCTATTCACCGAGCCAGAGCTGGCGGGCGGCGTGTTATGTGCCACGTTTTGTTTCCCATTGGGCGTACCGCTCAGCTGGGGAGTAGGAGATTTCATAAAAAGAAAGTTTGAGTGGAGAACACACCTTTTCCTTCACATACAGTTATCTTAGACCATCTACTAGTATAATAGTTTGCACAAAAATACTCTACACTCTTTCTAGGTTGTTGCTATTTTTTTTTTTTTTTTTTTTGACTTCTCATCAGATTGTGCATTCAACTAATATACACTATTAGTGTGTTTATTATTATGTTTTATAGTATTATTTCGTATAATATTGGGTAACACAATTAGAGTCACTAGTATAGTATATTATTGGGGTTTATAGCAGTTTGTGGTCTAATAGTATCATGCTTTATGAGTGGTGTTCTATGTAGTGATGATTAGGCAATAAAATATGCTTTGGGTGTTTATAGCAGTTTTTGTGGTCTACTAGTATCATGCTTTATGGGTGGTGTTCTATGTAGTGATGATTAGGCCATAAAATATGCTTTTGGTTTATT